>NC_088782.1:33588257-33891287 GCF_958450345.1 Calliphora vicina | reverse complement strand
TTAATATCCAAAATGGGAATTTAAAAATACTCTCCAAAATTCTATAAATCCTGAATAAAACCTGTATAAATGTATAAAAATAGTATATTTCAATGTCCAAAGCATCAAAACACAAAATTTTAACAAATTTCGAAATTGAGGATTTTTAAATACACAAAAAATCACATTTAATAAAAATCCCAAATTTGGAATTTATACATAATAGTAAGATAGGAATTTGCAAAACTCGTTAAATCTACGTAAAAACAGCTTTATGTGTTTAAAACGAAGGAAATTTCAAATTTTAATCAATTCCTAAACTGGGGATTTTCAATACCCAAAATGGAAATTTAAAAATATTCTACAAAAATGTATATAAATCCAGTTAAAAACTTTTATAAATGTATAAAAATGGCAAAATAGTAGATACAAATATCCAAACCAACAAAAATACAAAGTTTAAACTAATTCCCAAATAGGCGATTTTTAATACACAAAATGGGAATTACCAAAATTCTTAGTAATTCGTTCAAATCCGTTCAAAATCAAGTTTAAACGCTTAAAACTAACAAAATACTGGATTTAAATAAATTTCCAAATTGAGGATTTTTAATACCGAAAATAGGAATTTTAAAAATTTCGTAGAAATTCGTTAAATCTACATAAAAACGATTTTAAGTGTGTAAAACGAAAGAAATTGAAGAGTTTTTTTGAATTCCTAAATTGGAGATTTTCATAACCCAAAGCGGAAATTTACAAACACAGAAAAAACAAATTCTTAAACCGTTTCAATTCAATTATTTGTCACATATTGAACTGGTTTCAATTATTTCATAATTAAATCAAGTATTCATTTGCTCAAAAACTAAATTTCTTGATATTTTCTATTGAATTTTGAGTTTTGAATTTGATTATTTTGACAATTGATTATACAATTTTCGTTATTGGTAGAATTTCAAATACAAAAATTATTGAATAGATAATTTTCGTAATTGAAAACACATTTTTGTTATTTTTTGTGTTTTCAATTACGAAAATTATCTATAGAAAATATCAAGAAATTTTGTTTTTGAGCAAATGAATACTTGATTTAATTATGAAATAATTGAAACCAGTTCAATATGGGATAAATGTTTGAATTGAAATATAATTTTTTCTGTGAATATTCTATTTTTTATAAATCCAATAAGAGCCTGTATAAATGTTTAAAAATAACAAAACTGTTGATTTCAATGCCCAATGCAACAAAAATTCAAAAATTAAACAAATTCCCAAATTGGGGATCTTTAATATCCAAAAATAAATTTCAAACATTTTTAGAAATCCATTCAAAAACAAGTTTAAACACTTAAAACTAACAAAATACCAGATTGAAATACATATATTCCCAAATTGGGAAATGTTTAAAACTCACAAAATTTTAATAAAATCCCAAATTGGAGATTTTTAATGGAATTTGGAAAAAAAAATCTTATGAAATTCATTAAAATCATTCACAAATAATTCAGAAACTATTTTAATTGCTTAAAACTAACCCAATAGAGGTTTTAAAGAAATTCCTAAATTGGGGATTTTGAATACCCAAAATGGGAATTTGAAAACATCTTCTAAAAGTCTTTAAATGTATTTATACACATGTTTAAACATTTAAAAATGACAAAATACTAGATTTAAATGAATTTACAAATTTGGGAATTTTAATACATTTAACTACTGAAGATTAGTACTCTGTTCATATTTGCGATAAATGATGGTTATATATACAACAAATGATCAGTTGTTGGTTTTAATTTCGTACGAAAGAAGTGCTGATTATGTTATTTCGTGTGGAAAAATAAGGTTACCAGATGTATTTCACAAAAAGAACAGAGGTTTTGCGAAATTGTTTCGCGAATATTTCATTCGAAATATTTTATATGTAGTTTGACAGCATTTCGCAGGAAATTTTGAACAGAGTACTTAGCTTAAGATAATAATAATAATCCACAGCAAATCTATTTTTAAGGACAGTTCTAATATGCATGTGTTTGTAAACATGTAAAGCAGAGTGTTTCTTTTTCTCTAAAAATCATAAGTTCATTTTATAAAATAAGACATTTATTTAATATGTTTCCAATGTTTAAATATCATACATAAAATATTCTATAAAATACAAAATCATATAAAGCTTTAGATGCTTTTTATTTTCACTTGCAAAGTGAAACATGTTTGTTTTTTTTTTTTTTGAAAACTCTAATTCACACCTAGATAAACAAATGATCTTATGTGAGGAGTGTGTATGTTAAATAGATTACAACAAGAAACAAAACATAAATAATACCTGACAACCAACAGACGAAACAAACAAACAGACTCACAGGAAAAAAAAACAAAGCGCACAAAGTATTTTTCATATGGTTTCATAGGTAAAAGGATAAAAATATTTTTATATCCCATTCTCTTTAGCTTGATGTGCTAAAATACTGATTTTTTTAAACTAAAAGAGGATAAAAAACCAAGGATTTTTTCATAAATAAATATTTAACAAAATCTCTAACGATTATATATCGAATGAGATTTGGTTGGAATTATAATATTTATATGTATGTATGTTGGCAGAATCAATTTTTTATTAAATAAAATTCTATGGAAAATAAATAATTGAAATATAGTGAAAACGAATTAAATCTGGTGGTATTAAAATGAATACTGGGGGGCTTTGAGAGAAATAAGGAATGTAGCATAGATAATTATACATAGAGACGAGACACTCCGATTTGTCAAACAAAAATACAACAAATAACATTTCTGATACAACAACAAAATACATTGACTAGCATGTATTTTGTTGTTGCAAGAGATAGGTTTTTGACAACAGACTTAGGTTTTTGACAATTCCGTCTCGTCTCTATGTTACCCTATGGAATGTAGTTAATACATATACATAAGTAAATATTAATATATTTTTAATTGAATTATTTTTCAATGACACTTCAGTTCTAACTCAATTAATTTTCATAGGTTAACATAAGTATTCTGATTTAAAAAACTTATAGTTGCAAATTATAAATAAAAACAAATAAGAAAGTATGGTCGGTCAAGCCTGACCATATAATACCCTACACTAAGTAAATGAGCAAAAACATTTTAAAATTTCAGTAATTTATATTCGTGAGTGATTTTCGAAATGGGCCTTATATGGGAGCTATGACCAATTTGGACCGATCACCATGAAATTAGGTCGTATGATTTATGTCTATATGAAAGTTATTTGTGTTGAATTTTATGTGTTTACCAACATTTTTAAGAGATTTATGGTTGTTAAAGTGATTTTCGGCAGCGGGCCTTATGTGGGAGCTACGACTAATTATGAACCAATCATCATAAAATTAGGTGACATGATTTACATATATATAGTACTTCTTTGGAGCGAAATTTGTGTAGATACCAATATGATTTATCCATTTATGACGTATAAAGTCCAATTTCGAGAGGACACTTGTATGGGGGCTATCTTCAAAATTGCGTCCTGTACTTTACATGGACAGTCAGCCAGCCAGACGGACGGATATCGTTTAATCGACTCAGAAAGTGATTCTGGGTCGATCGGTATACTTTAAGGTGGGTGTTAGACTAATATTTTTGGGCGTTACAAACATCTGCACAAACGCATAATACCCTCCCCACTAAGGTGGTGTAGGGTATAACAAGTAAGAAAGTATGGTCGGTCAAGTCCGACCATATAATGTTCAAATTTCGATATATTTTTTTCGTGATTTTTGGAAATGGGCCTTATATATCTGAACCAATCGACCTGCTCCCTATAAATCTCGTGATTTATTGGGTGTATGACTTATAAATGCAAAATTAACAATAGATACTGTATTTTTTGAACTCGGTTTTTGTTTTTAATAACCTATATGTCATTTTGAAGGCCACATATCTGCCATTTATTCTCACTTAGTTATTGAACATTATAGTGTAAACAACAAAGTTTATTCTTGCTTCGAAAATGTTGAAGTTTTTCGTTACTTTTTTATATTGAAAAAAGGGCCGCTGAAGCACACCGATTACTCACCAAAGCTTATGGTGAATGAGTTCCATCGAATTCAATGTGCGAGGGATGGTTTGTGAGGTTCATAAGTAGTGGCCCATGTAACCAAAAAAAGTTTGAAGACCAAGAATTGCTGGCATTACTCCATGAAAATTGTTGTCAAACTCAATATTGGGAGCTATTGAAGCAGCAATTTTAAAGCGTTTGCGAGAAGCATGATTCACCCAAATGTAGGGAAATTGGAGCCGAGAGACCTTGAAATACGAATTTGCATGTCCGAAATGATGCTTGAACGCTATAAAAGAATATCATTTTTACAGAATAGATTCATTACGATCACCCGAAGCGTAAGAGATCGTATGTGACGGACAACTAGCCGGATCGACACCAAAGCCCTAAGTTAACACTA
This sequence comes from Calliphora vicina, assembly GCF_958450345.1. Taxonomy (NCBI): domain Eukaryota; kingdom Metazoa; phylum Arthropoda; class Insecta; order Diptera; family Calliphoridae; genus Calliphora; species Calliphora vicina. The sequence continues at coordinate 33,886,866 of NC_088782.1, read as the reverse complement.
TGTGTAATTTTTTGAGTCAAGGAAATATGAACATATGTGATAAAAGACAAAAAAAAACGATTTTGCCAAAAGTCATGTACTTTTTTTATGGGCCCCCAAATATTTGGGCCCTCGGTGTCATTTTTACAAAAAACTGATCATTTCCTCAGGCTCATATCTTGCAACAGTTCAGAATTTTTTTACTCTTTGAGGCAAAGTTGTAGCCCTTGTCATAAAAAAGACAAATTGTGAACAAATAAAATCAAAAAACTTTACCTTTTTGCCTGTTCAGGTCCATAGGAAGCAATCCCTTCCAAATTCAAGGGAGCAATCAACTACAAAAATGTAGTCAATAAACAACTTTCTAGAACATCCTTGGAAACTTCCTAGGAAATTCTTAACACCGTTTAGGTAGATCAATGTTTTGGGCAATAAACTACTAAATTATTATAAACTAAAACATACTTAGTAGGGTAATCGAATTATTCGATTTTTCTCTTGTTCGAATAAAACGAATAAGAGATTTTAACTTGTTCGAATAATTCGATCACACGTTTAAAATTAATCGAATTATTCGAATAATTTAAATTTTTTTAAAAAATTAAAGAATGAATTATTGATGTCGGTTTTTTAATATTTTATTGTTAAAGAAAAATGAAAAATAACGTTAAAGTTAACAATTCAAGTATTGATAATGTTGAAAAACATTCGAAAACAAAGTCCATTATTAAATTTTCATCAGAAATATTCTAATCAGATTAACTCCCGAACAATCTACAAAACAATTGACTAGCAAACGCTTTAGTTTCCGTTTTGGAGCTACGCTTTAATAAATTTGAGCTAATTGGACATGATCCTGAATTCAAATACAATATAAACGTATTAAGAACTTTTTAATGTCGTTCATTAATTCGGGTTTTAAATTGAGTAACTAATTCTTCAGTAAATTAATTATTCACTATTTCTAAATTATTTATAAAAAATTGTATTATACATTAAACTCTATCAATATTGCCAAATCTTTGCTTAATAGTGGTCTTGGGGAATTACACAACAAAGGGAAGCTGTAGCTAATTTGAAGTCAGGCAGTGCATGATTGACGCATTTACAAATACGCAAATAGTGTATTACCATGTTAGACAAAGATGTTCAACGATATTCAAAATCTTGTATAAGACGAACTCCATGCTTTTCTTGCAACAAAACAACAATATTTGTGTTTATCATTCGATTTATTAAATATTTTGCAACACTTACGTACGCGGTCAATGACATCACTTATATACACATCACTTATATTGATCTATTTCAATGTAATCATTATAAATGTCATCCTCAATATCACTTTCGATGACCGTTTCAAAATCACATTCTCCATCACATTCAACTCCACTTTAATCTAAGTTAAAATTTTGATTATTAATTGCGATTCTTTTAATATTTCGCCAGCTAAATAACAAATATTTTATTCCGTACCTTTTATTTTCATTGGTTCAAGTCCTAAGTTAAAAATTTTGAAAGATTTGTTTTTAGAATTGTAACTTCTTGCAGTAATATTTATATATTTATAGAAGGCGCTATAGGAACACTCATCTACAGTGATCGAAAGTCCCTTTATCTTTGCTTATTTGTCGAATTTCAGAAACAATACAATTTTTGTGAATCAGTATTACTTATTTAAATTTGGAATTATGAAAAATTTTAAGCAATTTAATAAATTTAAATATATATGAACATTTATTCGTTTTATTCGATTATTCTACATAAAATTGTTCGAATTATTCGTTATTCGAAAACGGCCATTTTTAAATTCTTCGAATAATTATTCGATTAATCGAACGATCATTAGTCGAATGAATACCCTAATACTTAGGCAGCTTAAAAAAATTATTTCAACATTTATTTCGAATTATTTTGCGATTTTGATCTTAAAGATGAAGTTTTTTGATTTCAAGATAAAAATCGCTTTATGACAAGGGCTACAACTTTGCCTCAGATAGTAAATTAAAATTCAGAACTGTTTGCAAGATAAGAGTATGAGAAAATTATCACTTTTTTTGCAAAAATGTCACCGAAGCCCCATAAAAAAGTGCATGACTTTGGGCAAAACTGGGAGACACGGGTCTTTTTGTTTGGTTTTTTGTCACGTAGTGGTATACGTATATGGTTATATTTCCATGACTCAAAAAATTACACACAGTGTATTAAATAAACACCAAATTGAACTGAATCGAGATACTCAGTTATTCAACAAAACCATAGATATACAAATGTATACACTGCATATCCTAGAGTTATTTTTACTTTAAAAAAGAAAAAAACTTTAAAACCACTTCTCAGCTAAATGTCACAGACAGAAAATATATAAAATATACTCATTCATACATATTTTTTAAATGTCATGCTATGAAAATACAGAGAAAGGAAAAAATAAGACTATGTTTTACTCATAATTATCTACAGAATAAAATATATAAACAGTTACAAATCTATTTAAATTGCATACTATTTTAATAATGAAACAATTTAAACGTAAATATAAGAACCTTAGAAAATATATTGAAACTCATCTAGCGTGACTAATTATTGTTATGAATTTGTAATTATTAAAATAAAAAGAAAGAATATAATAATGAAAATGAAAACAAAAAAATAATAATTACAAGCAAAGTGATATTAATGAAAATGAACTATAAAAGGAAACAAGCAATGTCATTAAATTGATAAGTGAAAATTGAAAAAAAAAAATAAAATTAGATATCGGATTTTACTCGTGCTGAATTTTTTAAAACTTGGTATACAGTTTTTTTAAATTCGCTTTGGTTTACTTTTATCGAGGTCTAAACTACCAATATTTTGAATTTACCTAACCTATTGTTACGTGTTTACCTTTACTTAAATTAACAAGAATACACTGTTAATACAGTTTATATTAACAATAACAGAGCCTACGATATATTGACTCCCACACAACTCGCTATTACTATTTATATATACAGCGGAAACACTAGAATATTCCATTTCCACCTAGAGGTTTTAAATCAGCCTCACAGTTAATGTTATATTTCAGTGAATAGGGGATTTTGTCGATTTTTCAAAAATATATACAAAATTAAAAATTCATGGAATACATTTTTGAAAAATATAACAAAAAATGCTTTTCAAATTAAAATTAAATCTTTATTTATCAACATTTTTACATCAAATATTACAATTTTTCTATTGAAAATGCAAACACAAAAACAAATATTGTAATTTGTTATTAGGAATGCTTTGTTATACCCTTCACCTTCGTGAGAAGGGTATATCTAAGTTTGTCATTCCGTTTGTAATTTCCACAATATAATTTTCCGACCCTATAAAGTATATATATTCTGGATCCTTATAGATAGCGGAGTCGATTAAGCCATGTCCATTAGAGTGTCCCAAAAAATTTTTTTTTTGGAATTTCGGAACGCATACCCTCTAATTTTTTTATATATATAAAACTATAGTTAAATATGAAATTTTGTCTTTCTATCATGATTGTAACCCGTGCCGACTTGCGATTTAGATTTGTGGTGCATTTACAAGGGAAAAAAAATGCAATTTTTTCAGTTTTGTAAAAATTTTGCCATTAAATAATTACTTTCGCAATTTAATTTAAAAGAATCGATATGTGTACGTAATTGTCGTTCTAATAAGATATAAAACACAAAAATTGTTTAAAAAATTTTAAAGTTATTGAAAAATCGCCAGGCCATTAAAGGGTCTCAGGCCACTAGAAAAAGAAGCGTAGGAACAAAATTAACATATTTTGCGAAATATTAAAATAAGAGCTTATTTTTACTTAAAATATATCCATATTTACTTGTATATGAGTTTTTGTCTTCGTAGGATACCGTTAACCTATTCGCAGGTATGACCAAAAAAAATATTTTTTTTAACGGCAGTTTCAAAACTCCAATTTCAAATTTTTAAAAATTTTGTTAAACAAATTTCAGAATTTTTTGATCACCACTTGGGGATTTATTGTCAATATAATAGGGAATAAAAATGTGAAAAAATTATGTCAATCCCTTCTATAGTTTTTCCGTACCTTCGATTTAAATTTAGCGATTTTCGAGAAAAACTAATTTTTTGGCTTTTTTTTATCGAGTGAGCCGAATTATCTAACTGTTATGATTTTTAAGTAAAAGCTATTCAGAATATTATATGCCATGTAATTTTAAATATAGTCTGAAAGTTTTACTAAAATCGGAAAACGTCAACCCTTAAATCGAGAAGGTCAAATTGTTCAATATTTGGAATTTCTCATGGAAAAATAGCGAAATGTTATATATTTTTGGTCCGATTTTGATGAAACTCAAGAAAAGTATAACATGATGTCTAGTACTTATAATAACAGCACAAAAATTAAAATTAACCCTTAATAGCACTTGGACTATTTTTTAATGGGACACTCTAATGTCCATGTCTGTCTGTCGGTCTGTCGGTCTGTCTGTTGAAATCAATTTTCTGAAGACCCCAGATATCTTCGGGATCCAAATCTTCAACAATGCTTTCGAGAAGATTCCTATTTAAAATCAGCAAAATCGGTCCACAAATGGCTGAAATATGAGGAAAAAACCAGGACAACCTCAATTTTTGACCTACATATATCTGAATTACTAAGTCATTAATATAGACAATATGGATATCTAATCATAGACATTTAAAAGACCTTTGCAACGACGTATATCAGACCATAGTAAGTAGAACCTACAATGGGTCAAAATGGGAAAAAAAATTTAACCCCAATTTTTTTCACCAAAAAAAATTAAAAAAAAAGTTTTAGAATTTAAAAAAATAAATTTTAAACTAACAATTCTAAAAACAAAATTTACAAAAAAAGGAAACAAAAATTTATTTTGTTTACCTAAAAAAATTTAAAATTTGTATTTTGAACTATAATTTCGTGGAGATTCGGCACAGCCGAATATAGCTCTCTTAGTTGTTTTTTTAATTTTTTGGCTATAATATCCATACTATGGTCGGGGTTATCGGAACCGTTTACAAAATACTTAAGAACATATAGGGTCATCTAAAACTGGTTGCTATATTTTGATAGCGGCTATGGGATTTGAGAATTTTTGCCCTAAAATTTAATTATACATAAAAAATAGGCGTTTTTTTGAAGTTAGCTCCTCAGGAAGTATACATCCTTATACATTTTCTTAGAAATTTTTTTATAATTTAAATAGAAAAAAAGTACTTTTTTCTCAAAAAAAATCGCCATTTTTATTTATATTAATAAAGGAAAAATGGAGAAAATCGGAATATATTTGGACGCGCTGCACAGTGGGTTGAAACGCAACCAAAGTGCCGCTTAACTCAGGCAATAATGTTACATTTTTTTTAAAGATTATGCCTTATTAAGTAAAAAAATAGAAACAATTTTATAAAAAAATATTCACAAAAGAAAAAAATTTCAAGTCCATTGAAAAAATTTTTATAACTGATGTCTTCCGATCGGGGCGAAATTTGCACCAAAGATAGTCCTGTCAGATAGTAATTTATACACAATTTTTCAACAAGATCGGTCAAGAATTCTCTGTGTTAGAGGATTCCAAATTTGACACTTTGACCAAACAGGTGTTTGGTCAAGTGAGAGTTAACTCACTTTGAGGCCTTGAGGCTCTGGCGCATATTAGTGATTTAACTCCAAATTCAAAACTTAAACTCAGCTACACCTCCTCTATATTTTATTTTTTTATACCCTTCACCTTCGTGAGAAGGGTATATATAAGTTTGTCATTCCGTTTGTAATTTCTACATTTTTCATTTCCGACCCTATAAAGTATATATATTCTGGATCCTTATAGATAGCGGAGTCGATTAAGCCATGTCCGTCTGTCTGTCTGTCTGTCTGTCTGTCTGTCTGTCTGTCTGTCTGTCCGTCTGTCTGTCTGTCTGTCTGTCTGTCTGTCTGTTGAAATCAGTTTTCTGAAGACCCCAGATATCTTCGGGATCCAAATCTTCAATAATTCTGTCAGACATGCTTTCGAGAATTTTGCTATTTAAAATCAGCAAAATCGGTCCACAAATGGCTGAGATATGAGGAAAAAACCAAGACAACCTCGATTTTTAACATATTTTTTTACCTATATCTGGATTACTAAGACATTAATATAGACAATATGGATATCTAATGATAGATATTTCAAAGACATTTTCAACGACGTATATAAGACCATTGGACCTACAATGGGTCAAAATCGGGAAAAAAAATTTTGAACCCGAATTTTTTTTTTTCAAAAAAAAATTGAAAAAACAAAAAAAAATTTTTTAAAATTTAAAAAAAAAAAAATTTTAAAATTTAAAAAAAAAAATTTTAAAATTTAAAAAAAAAATTTTAAATAACAATCGAAAAATTTTTTTTTCAAAAAAATTCAAAAAACAACTGGAAAAAAAATTAAATTTTGTTTACATAAAAATATTTAAAATTTTGAAGTATAATTTGGTGAAGGGTATATAAGATTCGGCACAGCCGAATATAGCACTCTTACTTGTTTTATTATGAAAAAGTGCAATATTTTTGAAGGACGGAGTTTTAAAGTGGCATATTTTTGAATCTAATTGAGATATTGACTTGAAATTTTTTTTGTAAGACCAAAAATTAACTTATCTAAACAGAACAATATAGGTAGGAATAAATATGGATCAAATTGTTCCTAATATTTACAATCCTATTAAAATTTTGATATAAATTTTAGTTTTAGAAACTCAATGAATATGTAATATGTAATAAAATCTTTATTTATCAGCGAAACTCAATGACATTTTCAGCGTTTTTTAAGTGTTTCATTCTAAATAACAAGGTGTAAAAAATCTTTTCAAAAGGTCAAAGTGAATCCCGCAATTCCTAAAAATTGGAGCGAAAATCCCAAAAATGGTATTTTTTTACAATTTTGCCTATAAGGTCCACATTTCCTTCGGGGCTGGGAAAATACTTTAGGGATAAATAGGGAACACATCAGGGTTTCCAAAACTGCTTTCCGTTTTCTGTTCCCAGCTTTGGGATTTTAGAACATGTGTCCCAAAGTTGAAATTTTGATAAAAAATAGGTCAATTTCCAAAGAGCGTAGGGCCGACATGTTCGAAAAATAGGACATGTTTTTTATACCAAAATGTTTTCCGTAAAGAAACTTTAGAGAAAAACATAAAATTCTTATATGTTCTTAAAAAAAGTTGTTTTTTTAATAAAAAAAAAGAGTTAAGTCACCTTTTTGTCCCAAAAACAGCAAAAATATACTATTTTTTGAATTTTTAAATTGAAAATCGGTTATTTTTGGATTCGTAATCGATATTGCTCTGAAATCTTGTGTATGTTGTTGGTAATTTAGTTGTCTAACCAACAAAAAAAATTCGAGTCCGTTCGGTCCAAAAGTGCGCCCTATATTTTTAAAAAAGCGGACCATGGTATGGCAAAATTTTGAAATGCCTATAACTAGAAAATTATAAGAGATAAATAGCACACGCAAGCATGTTTTTTCAAGATCTAGCCGAGCGCTTTGAAATCGGATGGGAAACAAAAAAATGGCACGTGTTTACAAATTTTACATGTCGAAAGTACCCTACTTTGAGCCCCCATAGCGCCGCCCCTGGAGCATTTGTAGCGCCCATTTTAATAATTCAAATACTCCTTGGCTATGCCCAATTAAAATTTTATCCCGATCGGACCAGCCGTTTAGAAATGCCAGATTTATTTCCAAAAAATTTCGATTCTGCCCCACTGTGCGTCGTCATAACTCAAAAAATTAAATTTTTCAGGAGAAGCATTTTTAGTTTTAAGATATCGAAATATATAGATAACGAACTAAAGTGGTATACAGATCAATAATTTGTATCCAAAAATCATACTACTGGACTTTTTGAATATCGGTTCATATCTAACCATAGAATATGTAGTTCTCTAACTTGTTTTTGATTTTATTTCTAAATGTTTACTACTTTTAGATTTATAAATGCTCAATTATATTATTTTTTTACATTAAACTGATTTTGTTTTTTTTTACAATCTACCAAGTGGAAGTATATTGTCACAACCCGACATTTCTTTGGAATTTGTTTTCTATCCAAAACAATATTTTAATTTGATGTTCAATGCTTGGTTTATTTTCCTTTCTCTATTTATTTGAACAATCTTTTAACAATAATTTCACATTTATTTTATTGTTTTAGCCATTTGATAATTTAAAACTTTTAACAAGAAGTCATTCGAATATAAATAAAATTGTTGCAATAAAACAATTGTTAACTTATTATATTCATCTATTTGCTTGTTCATCGTACATTTGTTTATTTTCACAATAAAGATTTGATTTTTATGTTTATTTTTTAATGCTAGGAATTTCAGTTATCTGATTGGAAAAGTTCCTATGAAAAGAAAATTATTTTTATTTAATTTTTAAACAGATTTTTAAAATCTTTGCAAGAATTATGCATAAATTATGGAGAATATTAAATTAGATATTTTCAATGAAAGTTTTATGTTAACGAACAATTTGAGTTAAAAGTTTAGTAAATTTCGATGGAAAGAATGTTATTTAAGGCATTATAGTACGTTCAAGATTATGAATAAAATAAGAGTAATCGCAGATTATTATTGGGTGTATGACTGAAGAATTCGTGATGTTTTAAAATTTTTATCATTTATTTTGAAACATTTGTACAATATAAGACCTTTTCTCATGTTTCTGGATTGAGGCCAAGAACGAATCATGCCAATATCGGATACTCTGTTCCAAAGTGAAGCGTATACTAGAGAGAGCGTTTTGCATCAATCGAAAAAAATAGTGACGTTTCATTCATCGTTTTTGCGATTGAAATGAGGTGGCTCTAGATATATAAAAAGCATTCGATAGAGTGTGGCATTGTGCACTTTTATCAAAACTTATGGCTTTTGGTGTCGGTAATAACTTCTCTCGATTTATACGAATTGTTATAGATGGGAACTTATCAAACGAGTTCAGGGGTACTGCAAAGCTCTGTTCTTGCACCTGCTCTATTCCTTATTTTTCGAAACGTCGCACGTTGGGTTGAATCATGGTCAAAGTGGCGCTTAATTTATTTTTTGAATTAATATTTATTTATTAAATTTGGTACCGGCTAAAAGTAGACAAAATTCTACATTACCAATAGCTAAAAGCGTTATTCTAGGTTGCATACTTTTTCTGCAGTATACCGTCAAAGTGGATACATTTGTCGTATGTTTAGATAAAGTAATAATAATAAAAATTTAAATTAAACACAATTAAAATAATTTTTTTTTGTTTAAAACATTTAAAAGCTTACTTTTTATGATGGAAATATCAACTTCAGATATTTGAGTATATGAATAAGAATCCTTTATTTAGATTTTTTTTGGAAAAGTATTTTTATTTTTTTTTTTCTAAATGCTCCAAATTTAGAGTGTTTTTAATTTTTGATGGATAATAACTAAATATGTTTGTAGTTGTTTGTTTTTAAACTATATAATAAAGAAGGAACAACATTTAGGCTTTTATGTTAACAAAAAAAAATGTTGCGCATGTTTGCGCGCCTTTCTTTAAATTAAGATTTTATTAAAAGACTCGAGCTGCACTGTGGCGGAAATGAAAAACTGGAAATAAATGAAAAAAAATGGAAATAAATCTCGTATTGTCCGATTTTAATAAAAATTACCCATGGCTATAGAGGAGGTGCAGCTGAGTTTAAGTTTTGAATTTGGAGTTAAATCTCTAATACGCCCCGGAGCCTCGAGGCCTCAAATTTAGGTAACTCGGGATGAGAAAAAACACCTGTTTGGTCAAAGTGTCAAATTTGGAATCCCTCTAACTCAGAGAGTTCATGACCGATCTTGTTGAAAAAATGTGCCTTAATTACTATCTGAAAGGACTATCTTTGGTGCAAATTTCGTTCAGATTGGAAGACATCAGTTTTTTTTTTGGACTTGAATTTTTTTTTCTTTTGTGAACACTTTTTTAAAATTTTTTCTATTTTTTTTACTTAATAAGGCATAATCTTTAAAAAAAATATATAGAAAAAATCTAACATTATTGACTGAGTTAAGCGTCACTTTGAATGCGATTCAACCCACTGTGCGACGTTCCACGTCAACTTATCAATTCTTTTGCAAAAGACACCAACATTTATATATATTTGTTCCTTTTAACTCCTAAACATTTGCCATTCATATTCATTGAGATATAGACCAAGCCTGCCGGAGATTGGGGCAATGATGCAACACATGAATAATTCTCTCAATCGGGACCTTGTGACAATCACTGAATGCGGTCGCTTTGAACGCTCGCAAGACTCAGTGTTGCATGTAGATACAAAAAATGAACAACAGACCATGTCGATTCATCTGTATTTATGGGTGGTGTAAATATTATGGAAACAGACGTTCTTGATGTTCTGGGCATGAGAGTACAATGTGATGAAAGTAGGGTATATAACGCTATTGATTCGCTGGAGCACCGACTCAATGTGAGGTGCGTTTTACTATTTTATAGGTACTACAATTGAATTTGTTTTGATGATATTAGAGAACTTGTTCCTGATACCTGCAGATTTTTACGTAATTCACGTTTTTCGTAAAAAAAAACTTCATCTTCAAGATCAAAATCGCAAAAAAACTTTAAACAATTTTTAAAGCTGCCTAAAAGTATGCTTGTGATTATTATACCCTCCACCATAAGTGGCAAGGGTATATATAAGTTTGTCATTCCGTTTGTAATTTCTACATTTTTCATTTGCGACCCCACAAAGTATATATATTCTTGATCCATATCTGGATTACTAAATCATTAATATAGACAATATGGATATCTAATGATAGATATTTCAAAGACCTGTGCAACGACGTATATAAGACCATAGTAAGTTGGACCTACAATGGGTCAAAATTGGAAAAAATATTTTTTAACATGAATTTTTTTTTCACCAAATTTTTTTTCACTCAATATTAAAAAAAAAATTATAAAATTTAAAAAAAAAATTTAAAAAACAGTTTCGAAAAATCAACTGGAAAAAAATTTAAATTCTGTTTACCTAAAAATATTTAAAACTTTTATTTTAAAATATAATTTGGTGAAGGGTATATAAGATTCGGCACAGCCGAATATAGCTCTCTTACTTGTTTAATGATTTAATAGTTTATGACCCAAAACGCTTAATTCCTTTAGTTTCTATACCCTTCATTGTCATTCCTTTTGTAATCTGTCTGTTGAAATCAATTTTCTGAAGACCCCAGATATCTTCGGGATCGAAATCTTCAATAATTCTATCAGACATACTTTCGAGAAGTTTCCTATTTAAAATCAGCGAAATCGGTCCACAAGTGGCTGAGATATGAGGAAAAAAACCAGGACAACCTCGATGTTTGACCTATTTTTGACTTATATCTAGATTACTTAGTCATGAATATAGACAATATGGATATCTAATGATAGATATTTCAAAGACCTTTGCAACGACGTGTATAAGACCATAGTATGTTGGACCTGCAATGGATCGGAAAAAATATTTATTACCCGTATTTTTTTTCACCAAAAAAAAATTTAATAATTCGAAAAAAAAATTAAAATAACAATTCGAAAAAAAAATCCAAAGAATTAATTTTGTTTACCTAAAAATATTTAAAATTTGTATTTGAAGTAAATAACAATTCGAAAAAAAAATCCAAAAAATTAATTTTGTTTACCTAAAAATATTTAAAATTTGTATTTGAAGTAAATTTGGTGAAGGGTATATAAGATTCGGCACAGATGAATATAGCTCTCTTACTTGTTTCTTACTAACTTAAAAGTTTTTAAAACAAACTTAATGTTTTTTGCGATTTTGATCTTGAAGATGAAGTTTTTTTGATTTTATTTGTTCGCAATTTGTCTTCTTTATGACAAGGGCTACAACTTTGTCTCAAAGAGTAAATCAAAATTCCGAACTGTTTGCAAGATATGAGCCTGAGAAAATGATCACTTGGGTCCATAAAAAAAGACCCTTGTCTCCCAGTTTTGCCAAAAGTCATGCACTTTTTTTATGGGCCCACAAAGATATGGTTATTTTTTTTCGTGTTGCACTGTGATATTCAACATTTGCAAGAATTATCCTCGTTTATTTAAACCAAGAACTGCAAAATAGGTGCCAAACTAATATGCATACAAATTTCTTGTCTTATCCCTCATATGCATAAAACAATTTTAAATTTATCAAAGGTTTATAAATCAAATTTTGTATGGAAATTTTATTTTATAAACCTTTGATAAATTTAAAAATTGCTTATGCATATGAGGATTAAATTCTTAAAGACTAAAATTATCATAAATAAAAATCAAGTTTAATAATTAAATTAATTACAAACAAGAAAAGTAAATAACAACCACCAAACAAAAGGCACCCTTGAGTAAAATGTTTAAATTAGTTTAAGTTCATTATAAATGAAAAAACTTTGTAGCAAAACTTTTTAGTCTTTTGAAATTTGGAAAAAGAAAAACTAAACAATATTAATATGTGATGTGTAATAATAATAATAATGTTAACAAACTTACTTATTTAACAACATAACTAAAAATATATTATATACTTATTCACCCAAAAAATAATCTATCATTAGTTACAATTATTTGTTATCTTATTACAGTTTCTCTTATATTTCTTAATTTTAATAATTTGAATTTTATCACTTTTCATCGTAAAGTATTAATACAACTTTTCCTTATTTATTGTTGGGTTATTTTGAGAAAAACTTTTAAGAATAAACCTATCTAATGTCATCAATGCAATTTAATCCTTGATAATGTATTGAATTTGAATTTACTCATTCTAAAAGACATGATTTATTATTATATTATATCATATATGTATGTTTATGTGGGCTTGCGTATCTGAAAATAAAGAAAGTTCTTCTGCCATCTTTTAAACACGTATGAATAAGTTTAATAGTTTATTGAAGAGGAAGTTTTTATATACCCTGCAGTTTTTGGAATTATTTTTATTTTGGCGAATATTAATTATGAAAACAACTATAGGTTTCATATCAACTTTTAAGAATTTTAACTAGGAAACCTGTACATGTCATTCTGAGATCATCAACTGACAATTTGTGTATAAATAACCATTTAGTAGCGAAATTACTAGTGAATGGTGGTCGCTTGGTGGCAAATAAAAAGGGGATTTTATTTAGTTATCAATTATCTAATTTAGGGAAAGCTATCGATTTTGTTGGTGTAAAATCGGTCATAGTAAGTTCGCTTTGAAAACTTTTCTAGGTAGCAAACTCCATAATTTCTACCTTTAAACTTGCAGGAAATTTATTTATGTATGAATATATGTATTGATACATGTATGTATGTTTACGTTGTTATGTTGTGCTGTGTTGATTTTGTCACCTCGATAGTTAAATTCATTAACTACACTGATGTTTTATACAATAGCACATACATAAACAAGTAGGAGATTATAATAAGTTACAAAATACCTCAAACATATAGTTATAAATAGGTGTACATAAAGAGTGAGTCGAAAAAAATGTATACCAGCCAAAACTTATCATTGGTCCAACAAATTATTTGTATATCCTTCACCTTCGTGAGAATACTAAGTCATTAATATAGACAATATGGATATCTAATGATAGATATTTCAAAGACATTTGCAACGACGTATACAAGGCCATAGTAAGTTGGACCTACAATATGTCAAAATCGGAAAAAATATTTTTTAACCGGAATTTTTTCACCAAAAAAAATTTAAAAAACAAAATCATTTTTTTAAAATTTAAAAAAAAAAATTTAAATTTAAAACATTTAAAAACAATTGGAAAAAAAATTTCCAAATAATGAAAAAAACAACTTTAAAAAAAAAAATTTTAAATTTGTATTTTGAAGTATAATAATATATCTTTTGTAAATCATTCATTTTCAACTGTTATTTCGGTACACAGAATAATAACAAGAAGTGAAGCGCTGTCAAAAAAAACCTAACTATATGAATGTATTGGTAACATATTGTTTATATGTATTGGTGAAAAAACCACTTTCACCACACTCCTCAAACACACATAGTTGTATAAAAGCGACCTTAAAAATTATAACAAAATTTTATTACAATTAAATTTAAAAATTCGAACAATTCTCAAATGATTTATTTTATATTTAATCTGGAAAGGTTTTATAAATAGATTTTTCATCTTTTTATTCAATAATTTCTGCAAAAATTAAACTTATTTGAATTTTTTATTAATTTTCAATACGAAATTTTACAAATGTGTTTTTTTCAGTTTTAATTTCAACACCCAAAAATTTAATGTCAAAAAAAATTAAAAAATATATTTTTCGTTTGTGCAGGTTTCGGTTAATTTAATGGTTTAAATGTGTGGAAACAAATTAAAAAATTGTATGTGTTGGTGAAAGTTTGTGTTAGAATTGCAATTTTATTGCAATTTTCAATAAAAAGTTTTGAAGATAAATCTCTCTCTCAGTGTGTTGAATTCACATACTACTTGTATGTGAGAAAAGAGAAACTTGTTGTAGAAAAAGAGAGAGCCTTCCCTTCTTGTTATTCTTTGTTTCGGTAAAACAAAAAAAGTAAATGAAAAAATATTTAAAACTTTTCAAAAAATCCAATGGACTTTCAATTAAATACAAAAGATCTGAAGGTTCATCATCACACTATATCAATAGTCATTAAATAGTATAAGGAAGACTTGAACATTGAAAGAAACCCTAGGTATTGCTAAGGCAAAATAAGTCGAACAACTCTTTCGAAGAGCACCGAACACATCTATCAGAAAAGTAGCTCGTAAAGCTAAATGCTCTGCCTCTTTTGTACGCAGAGCCAAATCTAATGCTGGGTTGCAGTCGCATAAAGTTCTGTAAGTTCCAGATCACAATGCGTTAAAGAACTTGAAATCAAAAGAACTTATGTGTGATAAATAATCAAGATTTTTTTGGACGAGGTAATGTATAAGAACAATATAGGACAACAAAAAACAAACAAAATTCCCCAAGAAGTTTCTTGTGTGGCAACAGAAGTCAATCATTTGTATCATCAGACAGGATAAATACAGAAATATATTTTACAGAGTGTCTAAACAGCACATAGTGCTTTCATATTTCTGGCCGGATTTGTACCCAACTGTCCAGAACTTCGGCCTGTGGAAAGGTATTGGGCTCTTGTAAAAAATAATTAAAGAACACAGGACGATTTTAAGCGTATGCACCTGATCCTGGTAATGGAATCAACTATAAAATCTTTAATAAATTTATAAATACCGAGTAATATGCCAATCTGTATTTTAATGTTTAATGATTTTGAAGAATATTTGAATAAATTTCAGCGACCGTAAATAACTATTATAAATATGTTCATTTGTCTACCTCACGACACTCCAACAATAGTCCCCAGCATTGATGGTCCCGGAGTCGATCGGGAAAAAATTGGTATTAACACTGTATCTTTTAAACTACTAAGTAAGTAATTTAATATTAATTTATTATTATTATTATTATTATTATTATTATCGAGGCTTTATGCACTGCGACCCATAGGATATTTTGTGCAGCCTTAAACATTTTTATCCCAACAGATAAAGGCTACGTATGAAGCCAACTATTCTATTTGGTGAGAGATCAATTACGTCCCCTTGGGTCATAAAGGCCCTTCCGAGCCATTTAGTTCTGCACATTGCATGTTCCTTCTCAATATTACCTAAAATAAATTGGTGATACCTTAAACCACATTGTCCGGTGAATAATCCAGTAACTATTCTCAAGTCACTCTTGAGCAATAGCAATAACTGAGATCTACGTTTGGATAGAGTAATGAACTGTTTGGACTGTCTAAGTCCTGGTAAATAACCCCAAAATCTGGAAAATTCCGATACAACCCAAGATTTCGATCATGGTATATCCACGAGGGATGATGAGGTACCAAGCACATTGTGAGTTCATTGTGCCCAGGAGTAGAAATACTACTTGTTTTGAAAAAGGAGTAGAAATACTACTTTTTTTAAAAAAGAAGTAGAAATACTACTTTTTTAAAAACTACTACTTTTTTGAAAAAGGAGTAGAAATACTAGTTTTTTTAAAAAAGGAGCAGAAATACAACTTTTTTTAAAAAAAGGAGTAGAAATACTACTTTTTTAAAAAAAGGAGTAGAAATACTACTTTTCAAAAAAAGGAGTAGAAATACTACTTTTTTAAAAAAGTAGTAGAAATACTACTTTTTTAAAAAAATTTAAATACGTTTTTTAAAAAAAGGACTGGAAATACTACTTCTTTTAAAAAAGGTGTAGAAATACTACTTCTTTAAAAAAAGGTGTAGAAATACTACTTTTTTAACAAAAAGGAGTGGAAATACTACTTTTTTAAAAAAAGGAGTAGAAATACTACTTTTTTAAAAAAGGGTAGAAGTACTACTTTTTTGAAAAAGGAGTAGAAATACTACTTTTTTTAAAAAGGGAGTAGAAATACTACTTTTTAAAAAAAAAGGAGTAGAAACACTACTTTTTTAAAAAGGGAGTAGAAATACTACTTTTTTAAAAAGGGAGTAGAAATACTACTTTTTTTAAAAAAAGAGTAGAACTACTTTTCATTTATATAACATGCATATAAGGATGGCGTAAATCTCCGCCTGATATATTGATGGAAATTTACCCATTGGGATACCCCTTCGGAACCATAAATACTAGTCTGTTTGGAACCATCTGTAAACCACACTTGATCGGTATTATCCTGCCACTATGTTTGATTTATCCACTCATTACTTTCAGGTATCACCCAGCATTATACGGGATCATCAATATATGTAAGTAACAGTGGGATATGTAGGATTGCACCCAGAACATGATTTGGACATGATTGGACCAGTAATAGAAATACAGATGAGTCGATAGACGTAATGATATCACAGTCATCTGTACCACTTTATTCCACCATTCCCAGGCGACATATGTTATTATTGGCTTTATCACTGTAATAAAAGACCAGTTTTCGGTTTTAAACCCCACATTTTACTAGTAGCTTTTTTGTCAGTGTTGGAAAAGTGAGAATTCCAAGTGAGAGTCCTATCAATATATTTTACCTCTTCATGTAGACTGTATGAGTCTAATAACTCTTCGTTTGTTAAATGGTACAAGAATTGTCTTGACTGGTTTGAGGAACAACCCTCTTTCCAAGCACCACTTTGTGGTTATATTCATATATGTTTTATTGGTCTGCATCCTATCCGATATCGTTACATCATCCCACCCAGTAACAGAAATTACTAAGTCGGCTTAACCATATGTACGGAATCCTAAGTTTTTAAGTTCTTCCAGAAGTTTATCGATAACCAGAGTCCACAATAGAGGCGATAACATGCCACCATCCCCTAGTTGCTGGTATGGTTTTCGATTATCCTCCTAATTTTCGCCCTAGATTCCCAAAACCTATTTCATTGTTCGCATGTGCTTTAATTTCCCTCAACACTTTAACATTTTCTATTAAAGACCTTCCTTCCTCTGCTTTGTGTAGAAAAAACACGATACACGATACTCTGATGATAAACACGACAATGCTGAACATTATAACGACCTTGTAAACTTTATTAAATCCTTGTACTTGAACTAAAAACCGAAAACTTTTTGTGTTACCAAAATAACTAAAAAAAAAAACGGAAAGAAAAAATTATAAATAAAAGCAAAATAAACAAAGTTTAATACAAGAATTAGTTCTACTTATGACGAGATTAAAATCAAATGATTTTTAGACACATACATATAGGTATTCATACCCAAAAAGTTCTAGCACAACCACAACTTATGGAAACTTAAACCGACACATATGCATCAATATTTAACCTTCTAATACGAAATGTGAATAAAAAAAATGTTTGAATAAAATATTGTGTTGAAAAGATGTTGATTTTTTTGCTATACTAGTTATATATTAAAGTAAAATGTTGTTGAAATTCAAGGAAATTCTTATAGTATAAAGAAAAAATATATATGGGATAAAACGAAAAATTTCAATTAAAAAAATATAATTTTTTAACATTTACTGTTCTGATTTCGTTAAAATTAGCGTAATCGTAAAGAACCTGTGTATCAAGTTTTAATAAATTTGGGATGCCGATGCCTTGTTGAAAAATTTTATTGCGTCCCATATACATACATATATTTTAACTTGTTAGACGAAAGTGTTTGTGATTCATTTCTTTTCTTGTCAAACAAATTAAATAAATTTTCCGTTTCGTTTGAACTCAAGATGAAAGTGGTGTGTATGATATAATTTGTGTTTGTCATCGATGAGAACAGTAAGGCCATAGAAATAAAATCCAAATTTAAATTTTAGAAAAACCAAAATAAAATAAACTTTGAACTTTTATTCTGCTAATTTTTCATTTATAAAACTACTTAAATATAATAAATTTTCTCTTTTTTAAAATTTTTTGTTTTATGCAACACCACCGTACTAAGTAAGTAGTTTCTATTATGCAGTCTGTGTGTGCCAAGATACATACTTGGCACATATGTGTGCTGTGTATTTCAAGCAATAAAGGGAACACCATTGAGCAATTAAATTTTACACCAAAATGCTACAAGCACAATTTTTCGTTACACAAACCAAACAAAAGTGGAAAAACACTATAAATTTTGTGGTTACTAGACAAATGAAATTTTCAAGTGTCATGTTAAATTTTCATTTGTAACCATTATGACGTATGATAAATTTTTGTGTGAAATATTACGTATACGACCTCAATTGCGTATAAAAGTAGAAGTGTTAAATTGTGAATAAATTTTGGGTAACTTTTGATTATTTTGTGTATTTAAACAGATTTAAATATTAAATTTTGTTTCTCTGCAATTTAAGACTATTAATCTTTCACTTATTAAAGTTATGATCATTTAAAATTTAAAAAAAAATTAAAAATATCCCAGTAAAACTCTTACTTTGCAAAGTAATGAGCTAAAATGTTAATATATTCAATCTTCACTACTTATACATTGGCATTTTATCTCATAATTTAAACACGGCGATGTCATTGGAGGCTAGTACTTACCACGTTCGCTTACAAATAGGGACTTAAGTATGTCATGATCACCTTAATTAAGCAATCTATTACAATTTGTATTTAAAAAATTATTCTTCACTTCACTTGACCCGGTGTGCTTCGCTACCCCTGTCGTAGTAAAATAAAAAATGTGAAAGGATTTTATGAAAAACAAATAAGACAGTATGGACGGTCAGGCCCGACAATATAACACCCTACACTAAGTAAAAGAGCAAAAACATTTTTCTTTTAAAATTTTAATAATTTATATTTTTGATTGATTTTCGGAAGTGGGAAATTAGGTCGTTTGATTTATGTCTATATGAATGTTAACTATATTGAATTTTGTGTGTTTACCAACATTTTTAAGCGATTCGTGCACGTTAAAGTGATTTTCGGAAGCGGGTCTATATGGGAGCTATGACTAATTATGGACCGATCGTAACAACATTTGGTGACATGAATTTTGTGTATATAAAACTAAGTTGGAGCGGAATTTGTGGAGATACATATATAAATTAAACATTTATGACCGATAAAGTCCAATTTCGGAAGGACATTTGTATGGGGGCTATGTGAAATAATGGACCGATTTCAGCCAGTTTCAATAGGGCCGAAAAAATAATATGTACCAAATTTGATCGAAATATCTTCAAAATTGCGACCTGTACTCTGCGCACAAGGTTTACGTGGACAGCCACACAGTGGTCCAAATGCTCAATCTAGCCGGAAAAAAGTCTTTTGAAAACTTTGTACGTTTATATATTTCATCAGTATAAACAATCTGAGAAAAAAAAATATTTTTTTTTTTTTTTTGAAATGTTTGAAATGTTTTTGTATGTACATTTTTTCTTTGTGGGCTGGACCTATTTTCCGTTCACACCGTATTTTTGTATGTGTGGAAAGAATTAAAGGATACCATTCATTAAAAAATTTGAAGTAGGCGAAATGCCACGCCAACCTTAAAAATAAAAATACAGCTCCTTCCTTATAATGGACATGTTAAACTCTAAATGAAAATCGTTGAGGCAAAAAGTGGCAGCTAATTGTTTACACATTAAAAAGCTACATACATATATATAGAGGACGACAATATAAAAACGAAAGCTTAACTCTGTTAAATTACCATTTGAAATTCTAATAGAATTTGGACATTGAACAAAAATTTCACATTTAAAACACACATGTATATAATTGCATTTTTTTCTAAACAAAACATATTTTATGAAAAATTTAAACAGTAACTTTTACTCTTACCTTTGTTATATTAATTACACCAACAAATTTTTTTTTAATTGTTCTTATTATTTTTTGACGACAATTTCACTTGCACTGTTAAATGTCGCTTGAGATATTAATTTTTTAACAAAGTAGCAGTTACTTGTTTTTGAAGCAAGGTACCAATGCTAGTGTAGCTATTTAAAGAAAAAAATATGCCGTTATGTACTATGGACACTTGTCAATATATTAAAAGACAAAAACTTTGCTTTTGAAACATTTAAAAAAATGACTTTATTCCGGCTAGATTGAGCATTTGGACCACTGTGAGCCGGTCGACCATCCAGCCAGACGGACATCGTTTAATCGACTCAGAAAGTGATTCTCAGAAAGTGTTAGATTAATATTTTTGGGCTTTACAAACATCTGCACAAACGCATTATACCCTCCCCACTATGGTGGTGTAGGGTATAAAAATTTAAAATATCCCAGCAAAACTCTTACTTTGCAAAGTTAAATGTTAAAATGAAAGGTAATGAGTTAAAATGATAATATATTCACTCTTCACAACTTATTAGTGTTTAAAAAAAACCGACATTTGAAAAAACCAGTTCGTCGGTTAACCGAAAATTGGCTTTTTTTAGAAAACCGGTTTTTCGGTTAACAGACTTCGAAAAAACCGGTTTAACCGGTTAACCGTCATTATGTAGAAAACATAAAATATTCAATATATTTCTGGTTTTTAGTAGTAAATTTAATAACTATAAATATGCATTTTATTTTGTAAAAATGTCTAAATTATTATCTCGGCCAAATGGAACTAAGTATAAATATGTTACTAAAAATATAATACTTGTTACAGAACGTTTTTTATGCACGATTGTACACGAAGCTAACGAAATGATAAATAAAATAAATTTTAAGAACAAAACACACTAATGAAGGCAAATTTATTGAAAGAAAAATGGTAAAATCACCACTAAGTTTTTAATGAATCATTAGTAAGATTTAACCTAAACTTCTAGAATTATGCGGAATTTAATTTTTCATAGTTTCATTGTGTGTAATTGATTCCGAAAAAGGTTTTAAGGAAACTCATCGTCCTCTACTAAGGAGTGAGATCGAAAAATTCTTAACATACATATATGTTTATAAAAAAGAAACCACTAAACTTACAGCTTTAATTTTTTTTTTATTTGATTGAAATTATTATTACAATTTACAAAAAAAATTATTTTTATAGTTTTAATCACTAGTGATGAAATTTTGAACCTTTTTCGGAAACCCTTCCATTAACGTTTTTATAGTGCTTTCTGTCACTTTGCTCGAACATGTAGTCCATCTCCGTTTAAAATCTACCACACTTTTGGACACCTTTTTTGTACTCTTCAATTCTCTTTTAACAAGAGCCCAATATCTCTCCACTGGCCTTAGCTCCGGGCAGTTTGGAGGATTTGCCTCTCTTGGTACAAATACCACATTATTGTTCTTGTACCACTCAAGGGCTTGTTTGCCATAGTGACAGGATGCCAAGTCAGGCCAAAAATAAGTGGACACATTATGAAGTCTTATGAATGGAAGCAGCCTTTTTTGTAAACATTCCTTGATGTAAATTTCGGTATTTATAGAGCCCGTTGTAACAAATGAGTGGCTTCTTTTGCCGCAACTGCATATTGCTTGCCATACCAAGAACTTTCTGGGAAATTTTGTCTGCTTTTGGGTCCTAAACTTTTCTTCAACATTCCCTCGAGCATCAGCAACATAAAATTTTTGACCTGGAAGTTGCGAAAAATCTGCCAGAACATACGTTTCGTCATCCATTATGCAGCAAGAATATTTTTTTATAAAACTTGACTTCAATTTCCGTGCTCTGTTTTTGGCCTCTAAATTTTTAGTAGCGTTCCTGTCAGGAACTTTTTGAGCCTTGTATGTTTTTAAACCTGCATTAGCTTTAACTTTTCGTACCAAATAGTCCGAGCACTGAGCTAACCGGGCTGCTTTCCTACCGGATGTGTTGGGAGCTCTTTTGAAAATGCGTTCTATTTTTTTGGCTTTAGAAACATCATGTGGACCATTCCTTCTACCTGAACCAGGTTTTCTATCAACTGACAAGTTCTCCCGGTACTGTTTAATAACATTGGAAACAGTTTGACGGCAGACCTTTGTATGCTTGGCCAACTTTTTGTAAGACCAAGTTGGGTTTTGTTGAAAATATTTAATAATTTCAGTACGCACTTTTTTCTGGTCACTCATTTTAATCAGATTAACAAAAAAATTAATATAATTGACATTACACATAATAACTGACATGTTTTTCAAAGGTAACTTGATCAAAAAAAAATTCAAATAATACTTGGGTTAAAAAATGTAATGAAAAACGTGTGTTAAGAATTTTTCGATCTCACTCCTTATTTACAATCAGTGTAATTATTAAACATTTTTATTGAAAGAGCTGATTTACCGATTTAAGTCCAACATTTTAAAAATTGGTTAACCGAGTGATATAAACCGGATAAACCGGTTAACCGAAAATCATTTCAACATTTCAAATTAACCTATTCCCAAAAAACCGACATTTTGAAGAAAAATCGGTTTTTCGGTTACGGTTATCCGGATTATAAACACTACTACTTATACATTGATCAATCATTCAAAGGCTTTTGAAGAGTTTTATAGAAATTTAATTATGAATTTCTTATAAAAGTAGTTATATCAGATTAAATGTGAGCCATTACCAAACTACTTCCAGGTATGAAGTAGTCATTGACAAGTAAGTGCTAGTGAATAGCATGTTTCAACGAATTAATAAAAATAAATTTAAACCACAGTTTTTAAAAGATTTTTATAAATTGCTAAGTGTATCTAGTTGATATCAGGGCAACACACAGTGCATAATATAAGGTGAATACATCGATTATGAGGATTTTTGCAAATGTTTAAAATTAACTATAAAACAAGTTTTATCGTAAAGCTAAGATGTCAAGCAATAATTACTTGCAGAAATTGTAGTTATTATATCAATAGAAGTATTCGAAAATGGCGACAGAACACACTATTTTCGACTTTAATGAGTTGGGAAAATAAAATTTTACCATATTCAAGTGGGGAGAGTATTATGCGTTTGTGCAGATGTGTGTAACGCCCAAAAATATTGGTCTAACATCCACCTTAAAGTAAACGATGTCCGTCCGTCTGGCTGGCTGGTTAGCTGTCCATGTAAACCTTGTGAGCAGAGTACAGGTCGCAATTTTGAAGATATTTCGATCAAATTTGGTACATATTACATAAGAACGAAGACTATTGAAACTGGCTGAAATCGGTCCATTATTTCACCTAGTCCCCATACAAATGTCCTTCCGAAATTGGACTTTATCAGTCATAAATGTTTAATTTATATATGTATATCCACAAATTCCGCTCCAAATAAGTTTTATATATACAAAATTCATGTCAGCAAATTTTGTTACGATCGGTCCATAATTAGTCATAGCTCCCATATAGACCCGATTTCGTAAATCACTTTAACGTGCATAAATCGCTTAAAAATGTTGGTATGCACACAAAATTCAACATAGTTAACTTAAATATAGAGATAAAACACACGACCTAATTTCATGGTGATCGGTCCATAATTGGTCATAGCCCCCATATAAGGCCACTTCCGAAAATCGCTCAAAAATATAAATTATTGAAATTTTAAAAGAAAAATGTTTTTGCTCTTTTACTTAGTGTAGGGTATTATATAGTCAGGCTTGACCGACCAAACTTTCTTACTTGTTTTCTATGAAAACCTATTTTTTTGCACAGTGTTTCAAGACAATTTTATATAGAAATAAACGAGACATCACTTGTTGAAATCGGTTTATATTTGCAAAAGTTATTAAATTTTATTGAAAAAAGTTCGAAAAAAGTTGTAAATTAAAAAAACTACAAATATTTTAGTTAGTTCTTCATTTTACAAATATTTTTTTTTTCTACAGTTTTTGTTTTTTTTTATTCATATGCTCTGGGGAGAAAATACTAAAAAAATTTTTAATGAAAAGTTGAATAACTTTTAAAATTTTCATCCGATTTGAATAATAGAAACTAAAGACCTGCACAAGCTGCATTGTTTAACACGAAGACAATTGCCACATGATGCTTTTGTCATGTCATGTTATGTTCTTTTACCTACTTAACAGCAACACGCAAAGGCAATGTATATCAAAACAAAAAACAAACGCAGCATCATTTTAACAACATCATAACACACACAACATTAAAAAAATTAACAGATGCATGGATGACATGGAAAATAATTTCAAGTCATTTAAATCATGTATGAGGCCTTTTTTGTATGATATGATTTCAATTCACTTGTAGTATTTATTGTGTGCAATAAGAAAAAATCTATATTAATATATAAATGTCTTTGTAAGTTTGTTGGTTTGTTTATTTGTTTGAGCATCACGCCTAAACGGCTGAACCGATTTTATTGATATTTGGAACGTAGATAGATCCTTACTGGGAAGCGTCAATAGGCTATATATTTTTTTACTACGACAGGGCTAGCGAAGCGCACCGAGTCAAGCTAGTTGACTATAAAAATACAACTGAAATTTATATTATATAGTAGGTCAAAATAAAAATACGAAAGTACACCAATGGGTTTTTCAATGTTGTTTTGGAAAATTTTACAATATTTAGTAATATTACCTGTTATAGGTATTATTACTTAAAAAGGAATACGTGGAATATAAGCCATAAAATGCCAATAATTTTCATGGAATTAAAAATGTAATGTGTTTCACATACATATTTTAAATACTACCTGACTTAGGTACAACCGCTCGAATATTATTAACGGGACATTTAATAATTAGACGGTGTTTAATTAAAGAAAATTAAATTAATGTATAAATCCTTAACGGTGAAGTTTATAATATATTTAATGTTTAAATTTAATGAAGTGTCTCTGAATCGTTCGCGGCATAATTGCTACAAAAATATAAATCTACGAAAATGATCCAATGGAACAAAAGCAACTGCCCAACGATTTGAAGAAAAAGTGTAGGGCATTTATTGCGTAACTTCACAGAATTTTTTTCTTTATTTTTTGTTTTCAAATAAAATCTAGAAGGCTTGAACAAAATTATTTAAATTTTCTAGTATATTTTTATGTTATTCAAAAATGTTTGAAATTTTTCTTGGAAAATATTTAATTTTTTTATGATTTTCAGCTATACAATGAGAAAATATGTATACGTTTCAGACTTTTCTATACATTTAGAAATATTGGCCAATATTGGGATATTATACAAAAATATTTGAACTACATAATGCAATTTATTATAAAATAGCAACAAATTTGTGTAAAAAAATTAAAAATTTCCTTCATGAACAAATTAATAATATTTATGAACATGTTCTTATTCTGAATGAAAAAAGTTTGGAAAAAATTCATGTTCGATTAATAATATTTATTAAAAAATTCATTCCAATTATGAATTTCTTTTTCCTGTGTTACACTTTATTATTTATATTTTTAAAAATCCTTATATTATTTGTTCTAAATATTTAAAAAAAATATATAATGCTAAATAATAATATTTCTCAGATTTTCACAGTTCAGCAGTTATGTACAATTTCATTCTGCTATGCAATTTTATTCTGCCTAACAATGCGACACTTGTTAACATCAATTCAATTCAAGCTACCACACATAACAACAGCATCATCAATAGTTATAGACATGACATGGCACAACACGGTTTTCGCGGCGCAATGACATGGTACAACATGGTTTTTGCGGCGCGATGACATTGAACAACATGATGTGCGCGTCGACACAACAAAACAAAGCATCAAATTTTGAAGTAAGACATTTTTCTACAAAATGTTGTCTTGTGCAGGCCTTTAATAGAAACCATCTTTTGTTAAGAACTAAATTTGCGTTATACATTAGTATAAATTTGTATAAGTTTTCATATAAACATAAGTAAAAATGGACTGAGTTTCAGGTGCATAAGTTGAAGAATATCACTGAAAACGGTTTTTTTTTAGAATAACTTCTGAATTGGAGGGTGTTTCTGAAAATTTTTAACACAATTTGTAATATACTCAGCAAAACCTATACATCTGTCTTAACATATCACATTTATACAAAAACTAAAAAATAAAAAATGTATTTTTAAGCGTCCATAACTTTTTTTGTAATGATTCGATTTTTATGTTCGAAAATGCAAATTAAACCTTATTCAACAGAGACAAAATATTACAGAAATACTCATCCATCCAAAAGTTACACATTTTTGATCCGAAAATTACCACTGTGCAACAGGAAAAGAATACAAATTTCAATAAATATTCGTGAATTTTTCGAAAATGTATCTTTTCGCGAATGACATTTAAGATATTTATGTTTTTTTTTGCGAGTGACACTCACAGATATTTTCGAACAAAATGCTATAGATAGGCTAAGAATAAAAAATCGCAGCTCTATGGGAATAAGCCACGAACCACAACTCATAACCCATGCCATCGGTTAAATTCAGCCTAATTTATGCGCCGGAGTCATGCAAAATTATACATTTCGGATGAGTGCAACCCAGCTATGCCGCAGCGGACATTTGCACGATGTTATATTCCATACATAATGGCATCGATTAGCCTTTCAAACGAATAAAAAAATGTCGATGATATCTCTCATCTCATTTTATTTAATTAATGAATACCCTTTAAATATAAGACGCAGGAGTTAATGGTAAATTTTTATTAACTTAATGTTTTTTTTTTGCATATTTAAATATTAAAGAACTTAGATTATTTTATATTATTTCAAATGAAAATAACTTTTCCAAAGGAAAAGTATCATTTTTGCTTTACTTTTCAGATAACTTTACTAGCAATGAAATAAATATGCCCCCAAAACACTTGAAAACTCAAATGAGCGAAATAAATACTAAAGTTTAGATTTCAAATAAAAATTACAAATCATTCAATATGTTTCTTAAGCAAAATAACTCCTTAAATAACTAAACTCCTAAAAATTCCTTATCACAAACATATTTTATTGAAATATGTGCTCTTCTTAGTTAAAGAATTTTTTTAAGAAATAAAACTTTTCAGAAAAAAAAAAGAAAAAAACATATTTATTTATTTTCTTATTACTATCTTAAAACATTGTTTTATCTTCTTAAAAATATTGTTTTAAAAAGTATTTCCTTATTTTTTGCTAGCTATTGCAGCTTTAATTTTTCAATACTCCTGCCATTTTTTCAACATTTTCTGTAACTTTTTTATTTCGAAGAGTGAAAAGTTTAAGGCAAATTGTTCGCAGATTTTTGTTTTCAGTAAATAAACTAATAATTCCCACAGGGATTTTAACTTAAAAACAAATACGAATAACAAAAATTGTAATAACAACAACAATAACGGCAAAATCAATTTCTAGAGTTACAATCTAAAGTAATGGATTATGATTATGATGTAGGAAAGAAAGGAATATTATTTTTTTTTTGTTAAATATGTAAGCGGAGGAATGCATGTGGGATTTAAGCATTAGGATGTAGAAAAGTATAGACTTTAGTGGAAGAAAATATTAAATTTGTTACAACTTTTTTAGGAGTTACAAGAATGAAGGTATAAATTTAAGGCAGATATAGAGCTGAAACTCTCCTGTCAAAGACCTAACTCAGTTGTCAAAAAAAGTGGAGGGAATGTATTAGTAAATAAAACTATATGAAATTAAAAACAACACTCGTATGTATGATTATTTTGAGTAAAATTTTGGTTTGAATTTTTTTCTAGTTTCCCCTCTTGTTGTTTCTCTATGATTTGAACTACAAGGCAATGAACTTGTTTAATAAATGTGTGAAAGAAATTTAAAGGTTTTTTAAAATATGGGGGATTTCATGTCAAGTGAACACAGTTTTTCAACAAGATCGCTCAAGAACTCTCTGAGTTATAGGGGGTCAAAATTTGACATTTTGGCCAAACATGTGTTTTATCTCATCCATGTAACTTATTACCTATTGTTCTTAGCAAAATGTGTCCCAAATAGTTTAGATAGCTATTTATTCAATCTTTCGAAAAAAAATATAAAAAAAAAATAAAAAAAAATTTATATTTTTTTTCCGAAATCAAAAACTTTTTTTTTAAAATGGGCCTTTTTTCTTAAAATAAATCTTAGATATTTTCGTTGAAGACCTATTTTGTCGCTTAGTGGGATGCGAGTTCGATATCTATCAAAATAAATGTTTTGTAACTCAAGACATACAATTTTTGAGTTAAAACATTTATTTTGATATATATCCCACTCGAATCCCAATACGAGACCAAAAAGTTCATAAAAGAAGAGACCTAAGCTTTCTTTTGAGAAAAAAATCAATTTAAAAAGAGGCCAATTTTGGAAAAAAAAAAGTCAAAAAAGTTTTTGATTTTGACAAAAAAAATCAAATATTGTATATCTTGAGTTGCAAAACATTTATTTTTAAAAAAGGAATGGACCTAAGCTTTCTTTTGAGCGAAAAAAAAAATTAAAAAAAAGGTCCCATTTTGGAAAAAAAAGTTAGATTTTGCAAAAGAATTTCAAAAATTGTATGTCTTGAGTTACAAAATATTTATTTTGATAGATATCCTACTCGCATCTCACTAAGCGACTAAAAA
Organism: Calliphora vicina; assembly: GCF_958450345.1. Lineage (NCBI taxonomy): Eukaryota > Metazoa > Arthropoda > Insecta > Diptera > Calliphoridae > Calliphora > Calliphora vicina. The sequence goes on along the minus strand of NC_088782.1, from coordinate 33,857,985 downwards.
GGTCTTCAAGGAAAAGCCCTAAGCTCTCTCGGGAGCAAAAAAAATTCAAAAAACGTCCCATTTTGAAAAAAGGATTTGATTTAGCAAAAAAAGTTTTTGATAGATATCCAATAGGTCTAACCTTGGTGCAAATTTCATACCGGTCGGATGACATCGATTTTAAAAATTGGTTTACTTGACATGAAATCCCCCATATACACATTTTTATACCCTTCACCTTCGTAAGAAAGGTATATATAAGTTTGTCATTCCGTTTGTAATTTCTACATTTTTCATTTCCGACCCTATAAAGTATATATATTCTGGATCATTGTAGATAGCGGAGTCGATTAAGCCATGGCCGTCTGTCTGTCTGTCTGTCTGTCCGTCTGTCTGTTGAAATCAATTTTCTGAAGACCCCAGATATCTTCGGGATCCAAATCTTCAATAATTTTGTCAGACATGCTTTCGAGAATTTTGCTATTTAAAATCAGCCAAATCGGTCCACAAATGGCTGAGATATGAGGAAAAAACCAAGACAACCTCGATTTTTGACCTATATCTGGATTACTAAGACATTAATATAGACAATATGGATATCTAATGATAGATATTTCAAAGACATTTGCAACGACGTATATAAGGCCATAGTAAGTTGGACCTACAATGGGTCAAAATCGGAAGAAAAAAATTTTTAACCCGAATTTTTTTTTCACAAAACAAATTTAAAAATCAAAAAAAATTGTTTCCAAAAAATTAAAAAAACAACTGGAAAAAAATTAAATTTTGTTTACCTTAAAATATTTAAAATTTTGTTTTGTATTTCCCTTTGTAGGTTTGCGAACTCCATAATTTTGACCTTTCTTCAAGAAATTTCGCACCACACTTTCCAAACGATAGATTTTACGTCCAATTTCTCTATTGGGACATCCTTGGTCGTGAAAAAATTTAATTTGAGTCTTTTCTTGATCGGACAAAAAAGTTCCCTTGGACATCTTTAAAAGTGATGAAATTTATTGATTCAAATAGAAAAAGTTGCAGTAAATTGAGATGTTGCTATTAGAAACGTACCTTTTGTTGAAAAAAAAACTAAAATTGATAAAATTTTATTTTTGGTAACTTTTTTAAAAACAAATTTGACGTCTGCGTTAATATGAATCTTCCACTTAAAATAGCACCAAGAACATTTGATCACATAATTAAGGCAAACAACAAGAATAAGAAAAAAAACTTGTTTACTTTCAAAAAGTACCGCTATTGGATGAGAACAACAAAGATTTAACAAAAATAATGAAACAAATTATGTGCGTTTATAGGAATATGCACCAGTGTATATAAATTTATAACATCTCTGTGTATAAGACAGGGACATTCTACAATCCCTGAAATTAAAGAAAAAGAAAAAGCTGTTCTCCGATCAGAGACAACTGTTTAAGGAAAGCTTTCTAAAAGCTCCAGAAAGCTTTCCTCATTCACAGAGACAACTGTTTAAGGAAAGCTTTCTAAAAGCTCCAGAAAGCTTTCCTCATTCACTTTAAACTGATTGAAATCTAATTAGCTGTTTTTTACCATTAAACAATAATGTTTAATGTTTACCTTATGTTCACCATAAATTTATCTCTCACACATTTTGTTATTAAAAAATACAATTATAGAAAATGGTTTTCAACCAATTTCTAACTCTAACAAAACAAATTAAAAAACCCCAGTTAATGGTCTCTAATAAAAGGTTTATTATTATGGCAAACAACAGGTAAAACATTACAATGTAAATTAATAACAAAGATTAATTTGTTGTAACGTCATACATAAACAAAAACAGAGATATTCTGCTGTTAGAAAAATAATGAAAATGGCGTGAAAACATTAAATAAACTACAAACTGAAACGCAAACTCAATCCCAAACAAACACATCAAAAATAAAACAGTGAAAGTAAAAGTAAAACTGTTTATTATCTTGGAAAATATAATTTTAATTGTTATAACGTGTGATTTTTATGTCTCACGTAAAATAAATGTTTCCCTTTTTCATGTCGTTTGCTTTACATACGAACAACAATTTTACATATGTATGTTTGGCTTAAATCATATTGTTGGTATTTTTGAGTTGCATGCCACCAAACACGTAACACACACAATATTATATGGGGTCATAAAGGATTAAAGCCATGTCGATGTCGTATGTAAGAGTGTAGATACATTATATAGGCGCTCGAATTAATAAGATCCTATGAGCTTGCTCCTCTCGTATACAGACATGTAAATCTACAATACTACGTATTCGTATTATATTTTATAAAACTGTTTATAATACCTACAGTTTGTTGCAATAACTGTAGGAATTCAATAACTTAGTAAATTAAATAACAACCAACATTTCCGACTAGATAACGGATCCAACTAGTCTTGCAGTTATTAAAACTTGGTACACAAGTTCTCTGAAGTTTCTGGGAAATTTTAAATTCGCTTTGATTTGGCTTTTATATAGGTTTAAATTTCAAGAATGTCCCCTACTTAAGCAGGTTTGGAAAATTGGTAATGAGAGATAGATATTATAAAGGGATTAGTGAATTTTCTGGAAACTTAAATAATGTCGGCAAATTCACACCTAATACTCCTTAAAATTTCTTTATATCTGAGTGTTTTATTGAGAACTTTAACTTTGAAACAAGGTTTAAATTTACATGCTTTATTTGTAATAAGTACAAACATTCATAAGTAAATATCCATAAAAAGCCCACATATGTTCAAACAAAAGTTTACAAGCTGTAACCAAGACATAACAGATTTCGCAAGTACACTTCCACGTGTAAGTATTTCCTTCTTATCTCTTCCTCTCTCTCTCTCTCTCTCTTACTCCATCTTGCACTCTTTTACCTTTGTTACAACTCTAACATTTTCTTAACGTTTTTTGTTGTTATGGTTGTGTTTTAACAACTTGTTCAGATGTTTGGCATGTGTACACACTGTCAGTATGTATGTTAGGGTGATCCCGTTTTTTATGTAGGAAAAATAAGGTGTCGATGTTCCCAACTAAAACGAAAGTTTAGTTTCTTTGTGGAGGCCATTTCTCATATTTTTTGTCCTGGATATTGTAACAAAAATTTTAACAAAAACCAAACAAATGTAAAATTTACACTCAGAGTACACGCTTGTACGCACATAAAATTTTCTGAAAATAAGCGAATTCACTTAATTGTGAATAAATTCAAAAATAATCCATCGACTTTTATGATTGATATCCCATTTTGTTCCCATTACATGTAGCTTTGCTATAAAGCAATAAATCTAAACATTTTCTGCCGTTTTCGATTTTTCATGATTTTTGTAAAACAAAAAATTGATATTTTCACATAAGAAATATATTTTTTTTGCTTCAATTTGTTATTATAACTCCGAAACTACTGAGCCGATTAAAATGCAATATATAAGTGAAAATTTCTACATAGCACGGGGAAAATGTTTTCAACATTCAATCAATTGAAAGAATAACATTAACTACTCAATTTTATGTATATCAAAGAAAAAAGTTAAATTTTGTGAAAACGAGCGAATTATATGCGTCTTTGCGACAAATTAATAAAAATCTGCCGTTTTCGATTTCTCATGAGTTTTTTAAAACACAAAAATTTTAAATTTTTACGTAAAAAATATATTTTTTGCTTCAATTTGTTATTATAACTCCGAAAGTACCGAGCCGATTAATATGCAACTAGCATAACCCGGTGCACTTCCCTACCCCTACCCTAGTAAATTCTAAAAAAAAAATATGAATGGATTTCTGATAAAACATTACTACGTACAATGGTAAATAACACATACAAAATATTGTAGATCTCTCAATTACAGTTCGCTTGATCCCACTGCTCTGATCCCACCCATTTTTATATAAATATCAAGCTTTACTTTAACTTTCCTTTATAAGGGAGGGGTCATTCCTACTAAGCCGATCATGCTTAGCTAAACTTCAAACAGCGATCAGGAATAAATTCGTTTTTAGCTATGGTAGAATGGTAATAAATTGATTGATTCTCCAGATATTCAAAATTAATTACTTACTTTGTGCCACAACCACTAATGCAATCCCGATCATTTTATGTAAAACGATAAGAGAGCTATGCGGACAAAGTTTGAAGAACCTTGCAATTATTACATTGTATGTGAGGTGACCTCCTTTTCCGACCCCTCCCATTTTGGTTCCCCAGATATTCAAAATCAATATTTACTCTGTATGGGAGGTGCTACGCCCTCTAATCTAATTCCGTATATATTCAGCTGAACTCCACACAGTAATAAGAAATTAATTCGTAAAAAGTTTAAACACTTTTATTCGAAATTAAATATTTACTTTGTATTGGGTGTGCCACGCCCACTATTCCAATCCCGAAAATTTTCAGTGAAACTATGCAAAATCATAAAAGAGCTATTTAGATAAAATTTTAAAAATCTTGCAATTATAGTTAACAAAATATTTAGAAATAACAATTTACTTTGTACTATTGTTCCGAACCGTCCCATTTTTGATTAAACTTCATGCAGTGATAAGAAATTGATTCGTATGAAGTTTGAAAATCGTCACAATTATAGTTCTGCCCATATTATAAAATAAAAGTATTTACTTATGTACAATTACATATTTACCCCAATATGCACAAACAATTTTTAAATTTGTCATAGGTTTATAAAAACAATTTTGAATGGAAATTTTGTTTTATAAACCTTTGATAAATTTAAAAATTGTTTATGCATGTGGGAGTTGGAAAATAAAAAAAACACCTTAAAAAGCTAATTTAAATTACTAAAGTCTTCTTCTTTGTTTTCTATATTAACTCTCACTTAAAACAGAGCGAAATCAATACTGTTTAATTGTTTCTTTTATTTATTTGCAACAACAAATTGGACAAACACGCGTTGCTTTGTTTACTTTTTAGCTTAAGGTTCACATGTACACGTTTTTGCATATGTGTTAGTAACATCTTTAAACGCTTACAACTCCTAAAAAACTGAACCGTGTGAATACATCCCTTTAAAATTATATATTTCTTGCCCAAATTGAATGTATATTGTGAGCATAAAAGGGGTCTAAAGAAATCGACTTGCCTATTAATATTATGATGGTTTGAACATTTTTAATTTGACTTGAATAATATCGCAATAACCGTTTTTGAGTTATCATAAGTTATGTGGAGAAACATCTAAAAAAATTCACAATTTTAGGAAAAAAAAAAAATTAAAAAAACTTCTCCATTTAATTTAAAATTTATACCATATTTGTACTACTGGAACCACATTGTGTAGTAGTTTAAGAAGCCTCTAAAATTTTTTTCGATTTTGTTGCCCTGTGAAATCATTAGGATCAACTTAAGCTGCAATTTCAAAACGTTTGGGAGCAGCTGAATTCATCCAAAAGCAGGGAAATTGGGTACCATACGAACTGAAGCCAAGAAACCTTGAATGACGATTTTGCATGACCGAAATTATGTTTGAACGCTATAAAGGAAAATCATTCATTGCGTACGAGATCGTACGTGAAGGTCGGGCAACCAGCCGAATCGACACCAAAGCCAAATTTCCATGACGCTAAGGTAATGCTCTGTATTTGGTGGGAGCATAGGGGTCCTATATATTATGACCTGCTGCAATCTGGCCAGACCATTACATGGAACTTCTACCGAACCCAACTGATTCGTTTGAAGATAGCATTTGCCGAAAATCCCCCAGAATATGTGGCCAGACAAGAAATCGTAATATTCCATCATGACAACGCTCGACCACATTATGCAATACCTGTTAAAAAGTATTTAGTCTGCTTTTACACACAGCAAGTTTACTTGAAGCAAGTCTCTTCGATTCCCTTTTAAACTTGCTCGACTGTTTACACACAGCAAGTCTGTGTTCAATTTTGTATGTCAAAACCTAATAGACGCCATAGTGAAAATGAGAAAACAAAAGAGAATTGAAGTGTGTACCCCTCTTCTTTCTTCTTGCCTCTCTCTCCTATAAACTCTAGACTTGCGCAAGAAAACTTGCCCTGTGTAAAAGCAGACTTAGAATAAAGTGGTTGGTAGTTAATTTTTGCCTCACCCGCCCTTTTATCCAGGCCTTGCCCCGTTTGACTACTATTTTTTTCGGAACAGACTATTTGAAATTGGCTTGATTCGTTGTCTCAAAGATAAGTAATTCTTTTGTTTTGGAATCCATATGTTACCAGAAAGGTGGGAAAAGGTCATAGCTAACAATGGCCAATTCCTTTAATAAATTTATATTGTACAAGTGTTTCAAAATAAAAGTTAGAAATTGGAAAATATCCGATTTTTAAGTCATTAGTTTAAATATTATTGCAATTACATGAAAATGTTTGAGATGGCATTAAAAGTGTATTTTAAATACCTTTCAGATAATACCAATATTTCATGAATTTCCCTTGAGAGAAATATGCGAAAATTGTAAAAACCTTAAAAAATTACCATTTTATCCTTTGACCCAACTCATCAACAATTATGTGAAACAGTATCTTAGTATTGTTACGGTTACCAGTTGACTTGATGGTGATACAAATGGCTCTCAACTCTGCTGTGAGACTGAATGCTGGATGCTTGTGGTCTGGAAAAGACCATGGGCACTCTATGATACTGAATTACTATAGGCACTTACATAGTAATGTCGATTACTGCATCGCAAAATCTTTTTTCGATAGGCAGTTCCATATTTTAATTCCGAATAGGGATTTATGGCAGCACGGACTCTTCCCCCCGGACAATGTCATTAGGATATACACTGATGGTTCAAAAAGGGGCAGTAGGATTGGTAGTGGTGTCTTCATTGATAACTATGGGATTAAATCCTACTTCAGGCTACCTAACTTCTGTACGACTCTTCAGGCGGAAGTTACGGCCTGGTTTTATCGAATATCTGGTGATATATGCATATTTACTGATAGCAAGGCTGCCGTTAACGGAACAGCGGGTGTCTTCATGACATCTAGGTTAACCGAAGAATGTCGGGTATCCCTCAATGAGATAGCGAGACATTCTAGGATAACGCTTACGATGGTCACGATGGAAATCAGGGTAATTGTATAGCAGACGAACTGGCCAAAAGGGGTGCGATGATGGATGATGAGAAGATCGACCCTTTTTCTGATATTTTCCTTGTTAAATGCAAGATGGCTATTCACCAGATACTATATGAACCTGCACAAAGCAGTTGGACCAATGAGTCTTCCTTTGTCGCTTGGCCCGTATATGATGCTAGTAGGACGAATCTACTTATGGAATTTCGTCGTGAGCAAATAAGGCTAATTGTTTCCTTCATTACAGGACACTGTATAATTGGGACACATGCTAGGAGATTGGGCCTACGGTACAATGACTACTATAGAAGCTGTCATAATGAAGAAGATTAAGAGACGGTGTCCCACCTATTTTGCCAATGCCCAGATCTGATAAACCTGAGGGAACGCATCCTCGGACTGCCATTCCTATCATGCTTAGACGAGCTATCAAGGATGAGTCTTATACGAATCTACTCTTTCATCAGAGAATCTGGTTGGTTTAGCCTGGAAACAATGGACGTATAAGTAATACCCAGATGTTTACCCCTTGGGTATTACAACGGGATCAGTTTTGAATGAACCCAAGTGAGCTGCTTGAAGAGTGGCTACCCATGGAACCTATCCTAACCTATTGTTACGGGTTTATCTTTTAAAAACGTTGGTTTATGTCCTTTAAATATACCGGTTACTTTTGATTGCAAATAAAAGCAGTTTAGTAGTTTCAAATTGTAACAATTCTTTATTTATTCAAATTTACACAACAACAGTGCAGTTGCAGATGTTAACTCTAACAGCACCTATGATAAACTCACTAACAACTGCAGCCGCAGTCACTATTTATACACAGTGTCATATTCATTCGAGCAGCCTCGATTGTTCTTAACAGACAAAACTAGAATATTCGAATTCTAGAGCTTTCAATGTTAATGTTAGCAGCTTAAACATTTAGTATTGCCATACTTACAAACAATGCTAATAACTGCATGCTATCAACATTGTTGATAAGTAGAAGCTTCTACTGATAGATATGTTTATAAACATTATGAATAATTCAAGCAGTCGTTACATACTGTTAAATTCAAATCGTTAAAGCAACTTCCTAACAGTATGAATGAAACTTTTATTTTAGTTGGGAACATTTACAACTTTTTCATTGAGGGAGGCCACCCTAAGGGCACTGCTACACGTTCCATATATATTGATCGCTATCCAGCATCGCGATATTTATTGAACATGTAGCATGCAGTATTGATGAATCGCGATCCAAATCGCAGAATAACCTATTTTTGCGTGATCCATTACAATGGATCGCGATCCAAATATCACAATATAAATTGAAGGTGTTGCCCTAATGTTAGTATGTTTTGTGTATCTTTAAGAATGTGTTAGATGTTTGTTTGTATTTGTATTTAACTAATTAAAGATGCCAACAGTTAGATAACTTTTAGGCTTAATGTTGGTTTTTGTGTGCATTTGTATAAATATATAAGTGTTTAAGTGTAAATTAGTTAATGTTTGTGCGTATGATTTTGTTTTTGTTCTTGTTCCTTATAAAAATAAAGTGCCAAAAACAAATGATTGTTGACTTCTTCTTATTTCTTTTTTCTGCATATGTGTGGGGGTTTTAAGCGTGCGTATTTGTGTAACAATTATTACATTACATTCTTATTTATTTTGTTGGTGTTTTTTTTATGACTGAAATAAATACATATTTCTTAACATTGTTGGCTGTATTTCAGGTATTAAGGGTAATTCATAATTTGAAGTGTATCATAAATATAATTTATCACTTTTTATATACTGTTTACCGCATGTTTAAGTATAATTTTTGTTTTTATTTGTGCGCAATATACTTTTTTTATTATTTTTTTTTCTTTCTAAGATATTTACAAAGAAATTCTAGTATAAATAGATATGCATGTTTTGGTAATAAATTTTAAGGTTTGATGAAGCATAAATTAAATTGTTTTTGGTATAAATTAAACTAGGTGGAATTTTTTTTATGTAGGTTTAAACCTAAAGCTAAATATCTTTCTTTTATAGCGAAAAATAATATGTTGTTAAATTATGTAGGGAGTGGTAGAAGAATTTAGCTACACTTACATGTTTCTGAGCAAAAATAGGACGAAAAATATTAAAATGTTAAATATATTTTTTTTATATAGAGTTATATTGGTTAACCAAACCCTTGTGAACTCTTTTTTGTGTTAAATTTATATGCGTGTTTAAAATTAATTAATCAAATTTTTAGTTTTGTCAAAATTACCAATAAATATAAACAAATCTTTAATAATAAGTTAAATTATAGTGTCATATTCAACTGTATTGAATCTTTTTATCATTATATCTTAGTAAACAAATATAAAAACTAATTTTTTATATATTAAGCGCTTACTACTTTTAAATTTAAATAAAACAAAGTGTGTGCTAGATACCATCGAATGTCCAATGTGTCATTAGCTGTGTGGCACGTAACGCTGTCCTGTGGAAACCTCAAGTCGATAGTGTCCATATCATCCAATTCAGGCCAAAAGAAGATGATAATCATCGACATATAGCGCTCGCTCCTGCCAACGTTAAACAGTGGCGCACAGTGTAGTGATGGCGGCCAAAAATAAAAATAAAAAAATTTGATATCTAAAAAAACTAATAATGCAATTTCATAGGCAACAGTTTAGCTAAAAAGAAATTTAAATAATTTTTTAAAAATCTTTATTTTCTAAAGAATTATTAAGATTCAAAGTTGAAAGTTTATGGTAAGTAAGTTATTATTTAAAAAATGTTAATAAAAGTTGCAAACTTTTGTGGGTTAATTTAAAAGAATAGGTCGATGAAGCAGTAAATTTTTGATTACGATATGTGAGTATTATTATTAAAATATGGTTACACTATTTTTTACTACTATTCTTTATCCATATTTGATATACCGTTACATTGATTGTAAACAAAAGTAAAAACTAAAATATTGAAAAAGTCTCAACCCGAATTAAAATTCGTGAAATGTTTGATATTTGGCTTAAGCATAGCAGGCATAGTGCAGCAAAGACTGAAGTGATAAGTTATGTGGAAGATCTTTTAAAAATAAAACTTTCCAAAGAAAAAATAAACACATTGACTGCCACGTCGGACACATATGTGTGACACTGCACTATGCGGTTTACGCCACGTCGGACACATATGTCCGACACGACTTTTATTCTCTCTAGCCATGTCAGACAATAGTGCTAGATTTTAAGAATTTTTTCGATGTTGTCTGGAAGTTTCTCATCAAAACTGTAATCTTCACATTCTTCATCACTTTCAGAACTTGTACTGAGTATTTTTTCTAACTCAGTATCCCATAAAAAATTCCAAAGAAAATCCTGTGGCCCCCAGCATCTTATTTGCTGAAAGTGCCTTGGCAGTCAATGTGTTAAAGAAATTAATTTTATTCTTTTGAGAATAAAAACCAATTGGGAAAAGTGCCATTATATGAGAGATAGATTTGAAGATAAATGTTCTTCATGGCTAGGTACATCTTTTTTTGTAAATGATGAAAACTTATGTTTGGTAAGTACAAATATATATTATGTTCGTTTTTGTTTTTATCTAAATTTTTTTTAAGGCTCCCAGTACCAGTCAAGACTTTGATGATTGCTCCGAGCGAACTAAAAGGAGGAAAGTAACCGATTTAGTAGCTTCAACAGACCAAAAGCTTCTGAAAAGTGCATTTAAGAGAGTTTCAGATCCAGAAATAAGAACATCTATTTCTGTTGATAAAACATTGGCTCTATTTATGGATATGAATTTATCAGTTAAGCAGTACCAGACGATGAAAGCGGTTGTAAATTCCGTACACAAAAACTGTTTTCCCTCCTACTATTCTTTACAAAATGAAAAGAAAAAATATATTCCAGATGGTATTTCCATAACAGTCGTCAGTCAACTAATAAAGACCTTTTCGAACGAATGATATTGATGTCGGAACCGAAAATATCTCTGTTTAGTCAAGATAATAATAAGAAAAAAAGATTTTGCTCTGATATTAATAGCTACATAGTTGAACAGGACAACACTGAAGACAATATACCAAAATTAATGTTAGAAAATTTCCTAAGTGAATATGAAGAAAGTGATTCTGAGTATGAAAGCGATGATTAATTTAAGTTCATACATGTATGTATACGAAATACTATTTACTTTTATTAATATTTAATAAAAATTTATCTAAAAAAATAAATAATAAGTGTTTTTGTATTAAAAATTAAAATATTTTCTATTTTTCTAAAAAAGGACATTTTAGGGTTGTACCTGTCCTTACTCGAGATCAGTCAATTTTTTGTTGTAAAATTATGGACATTTAAAGTAATTCGTATACAAATTTTATGAAACTGATTTTTTTTTCCATTTTAGCTTATTATTATTTTTAGGTTATATGGGAAGGACACAAATCCTTGCACCGATATTTTCCAAATTTTCGAATTTATTATGTTTTATGTATTTAAACAAGTATACTAAAGTTTGTCCTACTGGTGCAACTCCTTCTATTTTTGGCCGGTCAATATATGAAAACAATACACTGTGTGGCGCCCGTATAACAAGTGATCAAAAAAATCAAAAATGTGCCCCTAAAAAATATTGAATAAAACTATTTAACAGGATATTGTCCACTATTATTAGAATCGGATTTTTGGTTCAGAAGATATAACCCTCCAAAGTTGACTGATTTTCTGTGTTAAAAAAACAGACCATTTTTAGATAAAACTAGGTAACGGATCGTCATTATTTTTGATTTTATTGATAGATCTATTTATTAGGAAAAGAATAAAGGAAATTATACTGTTTGCTTTCTATTTGTCCAGGTAAACCGATATTTACAAACTATCCATTTTTTCAATATTTTTCAACTTTGATGGAAAATCAAAAAAGAAAAGAATTTCTATATTTTCCATATTTTCAAAATAAGTTATTTGATTATTCCTTTACCTAATGCAACAATTTTCAGCTGCCTGTCCTTGTCCCCTTTTTTTTGGCTAGAGGTAAAATTTTTAAAAAAGACATGGTTTTTATGACATATAACCGTGTAAACCCATAGATATACCTTCTTTTACGTATTGTGAGCAATATTTTACAAAAAAAATTAAAAATATTTTTTTTTTAACAAAAAAAATATTTTTAAATCTTTTCTGGAATAATTTTAAATCATAAAAAGAAACATAAAAATCAAAAAATTGAAAAAAAAAATATTTTATTTTGCTTCCATAAAATTGATTTTTCTACAAATTTCAACTTTGCTAACCCATAAGTAGGCAACTAAAAGGCGTAGAACGCTTTTTAGGCTGATCAATTATCTATTATATGCCTTTTAAATTTTTTGATTATCTCATTTGGTTCTAAAGTTATGAATTTTGCAACGAAGAAACTCAAATGGCGCCACTGTGCGCCGGTCTCAATAAAATATGGACCAATGACGCTGCCAGCCCAAAATTTACACCAAACAGTGACTTATTCGGTCTTAGATATTTTCTTAGGTTTTTCAGGCCTCTCCGTGAAATGGGCGAAGCGCCCCCAAAGTTGCCCCAACGGAACACACAAACAAAATTTGTCCAACTTTTTGCTGGTCAAAAACTTGATAACTATAAAAAAATTAAAAATAAAAAATAATCTGCAGATTATGGTTTCATTTTTCAAATCCTCCAAAAGTATTAATAATTTTGCATTTTTCCTTGGGGTAATAATTCTAGATAATACACTTTGCACGTTAATTTCTCATTGAGTGATGAGAAATTATTAGGGATAATTGTCCCTGAGAATGAGAGGATAAGAAGTGAAAAATAAATTCAGTCTCAACGAATCTCGAATATTTTTAAATTGCCTAGAATTTTTTGTGGGCTGCTTGTACATTCTGGTTTCGGATTAAAAGCGAATTTAAGAGCGAAATTTCTTCGCTCGCTTTTACTTTTGGTCATTAAGAAATGAAAATCTTGACCTTCTAGTATTTTTGGTCACATTTTTATATATTTAATTAAACTGATAAATAGTTTTATTCATAAATCCAAAATAAAAAAAAATATTTTTTTGGTATTTGTTTTAAATTACATATATTCTGTCTAAAAATTATGCTTATAATAACCAATTTACTTCCCTGAATTATGCAAAAATGTCATGTTTTAAATTTCTAAAAACTCAAGTTTTTACAACATTCATAATTACTAAATCCTTTATGAAATGTATACTACAACTATTAAATTACTTTGTACGACTGCAGACAAAAAATTTAGTTTTTTATTGTGGTTTTTTGTTTATGTGAAAAATACATATGGTTGCAGTAGCTTGATTCATAAATAATTCTTTAGAACTGTTGCCAAAAAAAATACTTGATATAATAAAATAATAGCAGTTAGAGATAATAATAAAAAAAATGCAATGTTTTACGTGATATTAAAACCAGTTGGTTTTAAACTGAATACAAATTAATTTAAAACTTAAAGGGAGATATATGAAGAAATTTTAAATAAATAATATTTGAAAATTAAAGAAAAATTAATTAAAATTATATACATACATATAAATTTAAAGATTTCAAGAAATTTCTATAAACATTTCCATTTTCTTGTATATTTAATTAGCTTTTATATTAATTCAACAAAAATATAAAAATCTGCTTTGTCTTGCCAAAAAAATTATCTCCAATTGTGCTTCATTTTGTTTAACTCATACCATAACATTATATTGCCATACAATTCTTACTCAATTTCCAAACAGCAATTGCATAAATCCTTTTAAATCCAGTTAAAAAATCTTACCAAAGAACAATATAAACAAATTTCAATTGAAATTCTGGCGCCTAAAAGTATGTGCAGAAGAAAACAAAATTGGTTCTCCCATAACAATAAACAAGTTTGCGTGTAACGGGGCGTATGTTTAATATAGATATTGCTCATACCACCTGTTGGTCATCATTGTGATTACTCTTATTGTGAATTTAAGTTCAATTCATTTCTCTGGAAATTTACTCATAAACAAGAAAATTTTTTTGCAATTCATCTCAAATTGAAGGGTTTAGTAAAAATCAATATTTTGTTTTTGTAGTTGCTGCCCTTCACATCTGTTTCATTCTCTGGGAACGGTGCACAGTGGCTTCAACTATGTCCAAAATGGAGGCTTTACTCAATGCATATTGTTGTCAAACTCAACAAGAGCTTGCAAAATCATTGGGAGCTACTCAAGCAGTAATTTCAAAACGTTTGAGAAGAGCAGGATTTGTCCAAAAGTAAATTGAAGCCGAGAGACCTTGAAAGACGATTTTGCATGTCCAAACTGATGTTTGAACGCTATAATAACAATAAAGAAAATAATTTTTGCACCGAATGATCACTTGCGATGATAAATGGATCCATTGCGATAGAGTTCGTATGTGAATCACGGCCAACCAGAACCGAATCAAAACCAAAGAAAAATATCTATGGCGCTAAGGTAATGCTCTGTATTTGGTGGACCAAAAGGGTCCTATCTATTATGAGCTGCTGAAATCTGGCCAAATCATCACATGAAACCTGTATCGAACATAACTGATTCGTTTGAAGTGAGCATTTGCCGAAAAACGCCCAGAATATCCCGCCAGACATTACATACCTTAAAATTCCAACATGATAACGCTCGGCTAGCGAGTTTTTATTTTGAACGATTCACAATGCTCTCTCTATGATATATGCTCCACCTTAGAACAGAGTATCCAAAATTGGATTAATTCGTTCTTGGCTTCAAAAGATGAGCTATTCTATTGGCTCGGAAAGATGGGAAAAGATCATAATTTTTATAAAAATTCGATTTTGGTTTGAGTCGAAAGGTATATCGGTCATGTCACTTAAGTTTATGATGATCGGTGTCTATAATTAGTCATAGCACCCATATAAGGCCCACTTCCGAGCATAAATCTCTTAAAAATATTGGTATCCACATCAAATACAATAGAAGTAAGTATCATATAGATATAAATCATACGAATTAATCTCATATGCGATAGGTCCATAATTGCTCATAGCTCCTATATAAGGCCCACTTACGAAAATTACACACGAAAATAAATTATTTAAATTTTAAAAGAAAAATGTTTTTGCTCATTTATTCAATATATGATTGAAAATATAAGTGAATACAGATTTTCGTAATTTTTCCATTTGCACTTCTATTTACCGACTTATAGCCTAAAATCCCGATTTTGAGCTGAAAAGAAAGTGATCTGTTTCAGTTTATTTTCACATGAAATTCCGATTTTGAGTTAAAAATAAATTGATATCAGATTGTCGTCCTTTTTCCATTTGGACCACTATTTATAGACTTAAGGCTACGTTTCTGTTTCAATTCATTTTGGGTTTGAAAATATTAGTAATTGTTCCAGTCTTTAGGACAATTCTTTAAATTTTTCAACCTGTTTTTCATGCACTGCTGGTTCCTTTTATAGTAAAACCACACAATTTAAACATTTTAAATTTAGTTTTTCAATGATTTGACTACACATTCGAACATGTATTCATAGTAATACTGTATTAACATCATTTTGAAATGTTTGTCCTTTGCAATATATTCTCAATATAAAAGTAATATATGGAATGTAAGCTACTATGGTTTGTTTATATACATATGAATGTGTAGAATGATATTGCTGGTTTATTTATTTGTGAGATTCTATTCATTTTCCTTTTTGCAAATAAAATTGTAAAATTCTTTGGTTGAGATAAACTGTGAACAAATTTTTGTTTGCATTGTATTGCCAGCCTCAACTACTGATGATGCCATGGAGACTGGAAGTAGCAGGAGTTTTTAACAAAATTATTTAATATTTGATTTAATGATGTCCGTCTGAAGCCACCATATTGTTACGTTTTACCTTTTAAAATCGATGGTTTATTTATTTTAAATAAACAGTAGTTAGTAGGTTATTTATAGAAACCTAAAATCTCTTAATACACACACTTGTATTATTATTTCTTAAATTAAACACACTTAATACGGACGTTAACTGTAGAGAAACCTACTATCAACTCAATCACCAGCAACTCGCCGTTACAATTTACATATATCGCGCCATCTTCTAGCATATTCCTGCATTATCTATTACAATGGTCAACCCGAGCTTTTAAAACTGCTTTAATACGATTATATAGAGTAAGTTTTAACTCTTTATTAGAAATACTTTCAAGAATATGTTTCATCGGACAATTCTGATCATAAATGAACAAGATAAAAAAAATATTCAAAAAAATTTTCACAAAAAAAAATTAATTTGAAAAACAAAAACATTTTGCTACATAAAAAACGATGTTTTACCCAATTCTATTATTCACCTTTCTATTACGGCTTAAACCAATATAGCACCCTTTCTTGTTTTGCAATTGTTTGCAAATATAATTTGTTCACATTCACTCAAAGTATTGTATATTCTTCATTGTATACTTCTGCATATTGATTGTTATGAGAAACTTTTTTACTTCTGATTATTAATTATGTATTTAGAAACCTATCAACAATACATCATTGTTGAAACTACATATCTACATTCAATATCTTGCTTCAATTCACAAAACTCAATCAAATCTCACTTACTTTGTATGTCCATTAACTTTCTCACAGTTTTTTTTTTTTGTTCACCATTCCTGAATAGTACTTCGTTTGTGGATAAGGGCTGTAATAGAATTTGCATAGTATTATTGGATTTTTAAGTAAGTCTGCCTTTGCATTAATTTCACAAAATAACCCATCATGCCACAAAATTGTGGAATATACTTGTAGCAACAAGGAAAGGAATGATTAATACTTAATTAGTATTTTTGTATTCTTTATGACAGGCTTCTTATGTAAGGCTATTTAAAGTGTAATTGATATGCATATGATTATGAATAGGGTAAACTTCAGCACAAAATATATGTAATTGCATTTATTGTCACCCTCTTGAAATTAAAATTTGATGCATTTTAAGAAATCAATTTGAACAATTTTGTTCTAGGTCTCACAATGCAAGATTAGCTAAATTTTTAGATTTTATCTTTCAAACGTTAATTACATTTAATGCAACCAAATTTGTGTCATCCCAAATATATTCGATTTAAAATATATGTATTTGATTGAAACTCGACGAGCTTTGGCAAGACCTATGGAGCAAATATGGTCATGTGGTCCAGCTAAAAAACCAGCAAAATCGGAAACATATTAAAAATGGTATTTTATATCAAATCAAACTTTATTTACATGGGGTTACCAGTGTAACTTTTACCGGGTGCTGGTCAAATATACACTCACATGTATGATTAAGTGAATTTTATTAGCTTCAATGGTAAATAAGGAGACCAACTACAAACACTTTTTATTGAGGAAAGTTTCTGACCATGTTTCTGAGTGGAAAGGTAAAAACTAAATACCAAAAATCGATTTTTAATACAAAAATAATAACTTTGTAAATTCTGCGAATTTAAGGAAAATAAGCTCAATCTGTGATCGCTCATATTTCATACCAAAAATCGATGTCAATTATTTTAAATCGTTAATAACTTAGCAAAAAACTGCGATTTTAAGGGAATTTAAGGGAAAATAAGCTCAATCTGTGATCACTCATATTTTATACCAAAAATCGATTTTTAATATAAAAAACTCAAATATCTTAAATCGTTAATATCTTTGTAAATACTGCGATTTAAGGGAAAATAAGCACAATCTGTGATCACTCATATTTTATACCAAAAATCCATTTTTAGTATAAAACAAGTAAGAAAGTATGGTCGGTCAAGCCCGACCATATAATACCCTACACCAAGTAAATGAGTAAAAATATTTTTCTTTTAAAATATCAATAATTTATATTTTTGAGTGATTTTCAGAAGTGGGCCTTATATGGGAGCTATGACCAATTATGGACCGATCACCATAAAATTAGGTCGTGTTATTTATGTCTATATTAAAGTTAACTATGTTGAATTTTGTGTGTATACCAACATTTTTAAGCGATTTATGCACGTTAAAGTGATTTTCGGAAGCGGGTCTATGTGGGAGCTATGACTAATTATGGACCGATCGTAACAAAATTTGGTGACATGAATTTTGTATATATAAAACTTATTTGGAGCGAAATTTGTGTAGATACATAGATAAATTAAACTTTTATGACCGATAAAGTCCAATTTCGAGGGGACATTTGTATGGGGGCTAGGTGAAATAATGGACCGATTTCAGCCAGTTTCAATAGGCTTCGTCCTTGGGCCGAAAAAGTAATATGTACCAAATTTGATCGAAATATCTTCAAAATTGCGACCTGTACTCTGCGCACAAGGTTTACATGGACAGCCAGCCAGCCAACCAGACGGACGGACGGACGGACATCGTTTAATCGACTCAGAAAGTGATTCTAAGTCGATCGGTATACTTTAAGGTGGGTGTTAGACTAATATTTTTGGGCGTTACAAACATCTGCACAAACGCATAATACCCTCCCCACTATGGTGGTGTAGGGTATAAAAACTCAAATATCTTAAATCGTTAATATCTTTGTAAATACAGCAATTTAAGGGAAAATAAGCTCAATCTGTGATCACTCATATTTTATACCAAAAATCCATTTTTAGTATAAAAAACTCAAATATCTTAAATCGTTAATATCTTTATAAATACTGCGATTTAAGGGGAAAATAAGCCCAATCTGTGATCACTCATAATTTATACCAAAAATCCATTTTTAATATAAAAAACTAAAATATTTTAAATCGTTAATATCGATGTAAATACAGCGATTTAAGGGAAAATAAGCTCAATCTGTGATCACTCATATTTTATACCAAAAATCGATTTTTAGTATAAAAAACTCAAATATCTTAAATCGTTAATATCTTTGTAAATACAGCTATTTAAGGGAAAATAAGCTCAATCTGTGATCACTCATATTTTATACCAAAAACGGTTTTTAGTATAAAAAAACTCAAATATCTTAAATCGTTAATATCTCTGTAAATACAGCGATTTAAGGGAAAATAAGCACAATATGCGATCACTCATATTTTATACCAAAAATCGATTTTTAGTATAAAAAACTCAAATATCTTAAATCGTTAATATCTTTGTAAATACAGCGATCACTCATATTTTTTATCAAAAATCGATTTTTAGTATAAAATACTCAAATATCTTAAATCGTTAATATCTTTGTAAATACAGCGAATTAAGGGAAAATAAGCTCAATCTGTGATCACTCATATTTTATACCAAAAATCGAGTTTTAGTATAAAAAAACTCAAATATCTTAAATCGTTAATATCTTTGTAAATACTGCGATTTAAGGGAAAATAAGCTCAATCTGCGATCACTCATATTTTGTACTAAAAATCGGTTTTTAGTATAAAAACCTCAAATATCTTAAATCGTTAATATCTTTGTAAATACTGCGATTTAAGGGAAAATAAGCTCAATCTGTGATCACTCATATTTTATACCAAAAATTGATTTTTAGTATAAAAAACTCAAATATCTTAAATCCTTAATATCTTTGTAAATACAGCGATTTTAAGGAAAATAAGCTCAATCTGTGATCACTCATATTTTATACCAAAAATCGAATTTTAGTATAAAAAACTCAAATATCTTAAATCGTTAATATCTTTGTAAATACTGCGATTTAAGGGAAAATAAGCTCAATCTGTGATCACTCATATTTTATACCAAAAATCGATTTTTAGTATAAAAAACTCAAATATCTTAAATAGTTAATATCTTTGTAAATACAGCGATATAAGGGAAAATAAGCTCAATCTGTGATCACTCATATTTTATACCAAAAATCGATTATTAGTATAAAAAACACAAATATCTTAAATCGTTTATATCTTTGTAAATACAGCTGTTTAAGGAAAAATAAGCTCAATCTGTGATCACTCATATTTTATACCAAAAATTGATTTTTAGTATAAAAAACTCAAATATCTTAAATCCTTAATATCTTTGTAAATACAGCGATTTTAAGGAAAATAAGCTCAATCTGTGATCACTCATATTTTATACCAAAAATCGAATCACTCATATTTTATACCAAAAATCGATTTTTAGTATAAAAAACTCAAATATCTTAAATCGTTAATATCTTTGTAAATACAGCGATTTAAAGGAAAATAAGCTCAATCTGTGATCACTCATATTTTATACCAAAAATCGATTTTTAATACAAAAAACCAAAATATCTTAAATCTTTAATATCTTTGTAAATACTGCGATTTTAAGGAAAATAAGCACAATATGAGATCATTCATATTTTATACCAAAAATCCATTTTTATTATAAAAAACTCAAATATCTTAAATCGTTAATATCTTTGTAAATACTGCGATTTAAGGGAAAATAAGCTCAATCTGTGATCACTCATATTTTATACCAAAAATTGATTTTTAGTATAAAAAACTCAAATATCTTAAATCGTTAATATCTTTGTAAATACAGCGAATTAAGGGAAAATAAGCTCATTCTGTAATCACTCATATTTTGTAGCAAAAATCGATTTTTAGTATAAAAAACTCAAATATCTTAAATCGTTAATATCTTTGTAAATACTGCGATTTAAGGGAAAATAAGCACAATCTGTGATCACTCATATTTTATACCAAAAATCGATTTTTAGTATAAAAAAACTCAAATATCTTAAATCGTTAATATCTTTATAAATACAGCGATTTAAGGGAAAATAAGCTCAATCTGTGATCACTCATATTTTATACCAAATATCTTAAATCGTTAATATCTTTGTAAATACAGCGAATTAAGGGAAAATAAGCTCAATCTGTGATTACTCATATTTTATACCAAAAATCGAGTTTTAGTATAAAAAAACTCAAATATCTTAAATCGTTAATATCTTTGTAAATACTGCGATTTTAAGGAAAATAAGCTCAATCTGCGATCACTCATATTTTGTACTAAAAATCGGTTTTTAGTATAAAAAACTCAAATATCTTAAATCGTTAATATCTTTGTAAATACAGCGATTTAAGGGAAAATAAGCTCAATCTGTGATCACTCATATTTTATACCAAAAATCGATTTTTAGTATAAAAAACTCAAATATCTTAAATCGTTAATATCTTTGTAAATACAGCTATTTAAGGGAAAATAAGCTCAATCTGTGATCACTCATATTTTATACCAAAAATCGATTTTTAGTATAAAAAACTCAAATATCTTAAATTGTTAATATCTTTGTAAATACAGCGATTTAAGGGAAAATAAGCTCAATCTGTGATTACTCATATTTTATACCAAAAATCGATTTTTAGTATAAAAAACTCAAATATCTTAAATCGTTAATATCTTTGTCAATACTGCGATTTTAAAGAAAATAAGCTCAATCTGTGATCACTCGTATTTTATACCAAAAATCGATTTTTAGTATAAAAAACTCAAATATCTGAAATCGTTAATATCTCTGTAAATACAGCGATTTAAGGGAAAATAAGCTCAATCTGTGATCACTCATATTTTATACTAAAAATCGATTTTTAGTACAAAAAACTCAAATATCTTAAATCGTTAATATCTTTGTAAATACAGCGATTTAATGAAAAATAAGCTCAATCTGTGATCACTTATATTTTATACCAAAAATCGATTTTTAGTACAAAAAACTCAAATATCTTAAATCGTTAATATCTTTGTAAATACAGCGATTTAAGGGAAAATAAGCTTAATATGTGATCACTATATTTTATACCAAAAATCGATTTTTAGTATAAAAAAGTCAAATATCTTAAATCGTTAATATCTTTGTAAATACAGCGATTTAAGGGAAAATGAGCTCAATCTGTGATCACTCATATTTCATACCAAAAATTCATTTTTAGTATAAAAAACTCAAATATCTTAAATCGTTAATATCTTTGTAAATACTGCGATTTTAAGGAAAATAAGCTCAATCTGCGATCACTCATATTTTGTACTAAAAATCGGTTTTTAGTATAAAAAACTCAAATATCTTAAATCGTTAATATCTTTGTAAATACAGCGATTTAAGGGAAAATAAGCTTAATCTGTGATCACTATATTTTATACCAAAAATCGATTTTTAGTATAAAAAACTCAAATATCTTAAATCGTTAATATCTTTGTAAATACAGCGATTTAAGGGAAAATGAGCTCAATCTGTGATCGCTCATATTTTATACCAAAAACCGATTTTTAGTATAAAAAACTCAAATATCTTAAATCGTCAATATCTTTGTAAATACAGCGATTTAAGGGAAAATAAGCTCAATCTGTGATCACTCATATTTTAGTACAAAAACCTCAAATATCTTAAATCGTTAATATCTCTGTAAATACTGCGATTTAAGGGAAAATAAGCTCAATCTGTGATCACTCATATTTGGTACTAGAAATTAATTTTTATTAAAAAAAATCAAATATATTAAATCGGAAAATAACCGCGATATGTGATCACTCATATTTAATATCAAAATTATTGAAAAAGCACAGTAGCTTCTTTGGTATTGAAAACAAAATAAATTAAACATTTTTAGATTTTTATTCTCTGATCAGAGCTTTATACATTCTTTTCACTTTATGCTATTAAGTAAGTATTAATATAGATTCAGTGCCTTGGTCAATCTTTACATTTCGATATTTCAATAACATTTATACACATTCAATAAATCACATACAAACCATGTAATAACAATTTACTTACTTAACCCAAGTCCGGAAAAATTAATCACTCCTACACAATATTCTCTACGTTTATTACCACTACTCTTTAGTATATACTGTGTTATGAACTACAAATTTCGAATGAAAATATTGACTGGACAGTCAGTAAACAACACTGACAGCATCGACTAATATCAATGCATAAATTCGGATGTAAGTTTGTATATAGACTCCCCAGCAGTTAAGCAATTAGTCAATGTATCACTTGCAGACAGTAGTTGTAACTAATGTCTAATCGCTTGGCAAACTCCAATTCATATAGTTTGTGTGATTTGGCACGTATTTTCTTTTTGCAGTACAGAACGAAGTCAATTGGTTACTTTATACATCCCATGTAATCCAGCGTGAAGTCAATTGTCACTTAATTATCTCTAAGTTATTTAGAATGTAGTTTATTTTGTACTGCATGTTTTTGTTAGTGAAACGTCAAAGAAATGTGTTGATATAATTCCCATACAGTTTATTTTCTTTCTGCTTAAGTGTATACTTACGACCCAGGTAATCTAGTGCGAAATCTATTATCACTTTTGTGTATCTAAGTAACCTAAAGTGTAATGCACTTTAAAAAGCAGTTATTTTATCCAGAATTAAACTATTGTAGAATAGTCTGTCGGTTATTGGACTGTCTAGGAGATGACCTTTTAACTGACTATTTGAAGTCAATTAGCTTCCGCTTAGCACAAGTACATGTTAAAATTAGTAGTTATATAGCTAATTGAGTTACCAGTTAGGTAACTAGTAAGTAACTGACTCTATGTAACCTCTTTGTGCATTCCATGCATTGACTACTTTGGACTAGCCAACAGACAGTCTCTTTGTAATCTATATAGGTTAAAATTTATGTTATGTGGTCACCCTAAATGATAGGAAAAATCACTAGTTCGGGACAGTCATCCAGAACTGCTGAGTATGTACTGTATAATGTACAAAATGATGTAAATCTTAAAAGAACATGATATGTTTATAGTTTAAAATGATGCTCGTTCTCTACATCTCCTCTTGACTTAAGCTTCTCTACAAAGATTGATTTTATAACGATGCATGTCATTCACAGGAAGCAGCAAGGAAGGAAGGAAGTTCTTTGTCAAGTTTTGTCATATTGAAGATTGAATGTGTGACGAGGACGAGGACAAGGACACTTTATATGTAACATAACATGCATACAAAATACACATTTGCAATATATTTGTTATAGTCAGCTTAATGTACGAAGGTAGTTTGGAAAGTATTTGAACTAAATTTCAATCAACTCCAGTTAGGTTGTCATTTGATTTTCATAAAATAAATTTTTTACTCAATCAATAGTAATCCTAATACCTAATTGTAAGTATGAGTAAAAAAAGGATATCTCCATAAGAAATATATCTTCAAAAATCATGTATGAAAAGAGAAAATCATGTATGAAAGTATTTGAGGGCTTTGAAATGTTGATTTAAACAAACAGAACGATATGTCTATATCTACTCCGATATCTATAACGATCCAGTATATGTACATTAGGGTGACAGCCGATTTTATTTTTTAGATTTCAAAGTATTCCGTGTGGAATATCGTGACACCAGATCTAAAAGTTAAGTTCTGATAATTTGAGACAAATCTTACAACGATTTTGGGGCGCGCATCGAGGTCAAAGGTCTGATATATGCAAAATTTTAGTATTTATATGAATTAAATTTGTGAAACTCCTTAACATTCAGCATTATTTTACGGAAATATATAGACTTATTTATATTAATGAAAATTACAGTAAAACAAGTCTTTTGGAGATTAACCCTATATCTTCTTTGGGTCAAAAAGACCCACAAACTGTATTATCGCTAAAATTCGGTTTTTGTACTTGAATTTGCATTTTTGTCACTTGAATCGAAATGTGTACGTAATTGCCTTTGTAATAATATACATATAACAAAAATTGGTTAAAAAATGTTAAAGTTATTAAAAATGTGTCTCAGGCCACTTGAACAAAAAATTTAGGAAACAAATTAACATATTTTAAGAAATATTAAAATAAAAGGTAGTTTTTACTTAAAATATATCCGTATTTACTTGTGTATGAGTTTTTGTCTTGAAATTTTAAAAATTTTGTTAAACAAATTTAAGAATTTTTCTCAAGTTTCGCTATCTTTAAATTAGAAATTTACAAATATTGAAAAATTTGACCTTTGACCTTCACGATTTAAAGATTAACGTGTTCCAATTTTAATAAAGCTTTCAGATTATATTTAAAATTACCTTGACTATAATACTATGAATAGGTTTTACAGTGGGACCTCGATTATCCGTATTAGTCGGGACCGGAAGAATTCTGGATAATCAATTTTAATTGAGTACCAATTTTGAGTAGTTTTTTGTAAGGATTTTATGTTTATGTTTAAATAATATAAGGATTTTATTAAATTTCGTACATATGCCCACACCCTTTCATTTTCTGGACAGAGTATGTTATTCCACTAATTTTTCAAAACTGCAGAAGTAACAGCATTCCAAGCATTATTTATTGACAACAGTGCTTTCTTGGTGTTAAACGCCTTCTGAAATTCTTATCTATTGACTGACATGAATAGTTTTTGCACTATAGTTTTTCGATAATGACATTTAAAGCTCCATATTGCACCCTGATCCATCTGCTGGATCAAAGACGTCACATTTGGTGGAAAATTTTATAAATTGTTCATTGCTGAGTTTTTCTATTAATATGAATTCATTTAAATTTCCCCACAAAAATTGTGGCAGCTATATAATTAGCTGAAGATTTCTCTCCTAAGTATGTGAATTCCATGTCGCTTTTTTGTTTAATTTTGAGTGGAATATTTTAGCCTTTTGATTCACTATTAATCCAGAAATTGGTGTTCGTTCTTTCCAAAACCATTCATAAACTGCGAAATCTACTTTTGGTTCTCCAGCAGTCTTTAAATATATTCAGTTTCGAATTGGGAATTTCCCTTATTCGTTTTATTCACATTGTGTTTGTTATTCAAAAATAATCGAAAAAAATGTTGCCGGATAATAGAGGTAATTACGGTTAATCGATACAACAAAAGTTGAAATAGATCCAAAATTTGTTTATTTTTATTTCACGGATAATTGATGTTGTCGGATAATAGAATCACGGATAATCGAGGCCTCACTGTACTTAAAATTGATAACAGCTCATTCCCCAAAATATGGCCATAAAAATCCTTTGTCTTCAAACATTTTTGGTTAGCCTGGGCAGTCTTTGTCTTCCATGTCAAAAGCACCACTTCTGAACCGCACAACACATCTCTTGCAAGTTTAAACCAATTCACCATGAGCTTTGGTGTGCAATCGCTGTGTTTCAGCGGCACTTTTTTTCAAATTAAAGAAATAAAGCAATCTGTCATTTATTAAATAAATGAGAATAAATGACAGATATGTATACTTTAAAATGACATATAGGTTGTTATTCATCATATTTCATCTGTTGTGAACTTTAATCATAAAGAACTTTAACAAATTTCGAACGAATAAGGTCCAATGTCTTTGTTTTCATCCACATACGACTTAGGTATTGGACTATTTTTCCTTCTCTATCTCTCTGGCTTAACTTCCAATTGTAAAACTCTACTTCTCTTGCTGGCTTAATTATTTCATCTTGGTTGCGCTGCTTACCGTAAAAACTCTATCTCTATATAAAACACTTCTTTCAATTCAAATTCATTCAACAAACTCAAAATACTCTAATGCGAACATTTATACGTTTCACTCTCTAAGTAATATTCACTCAGTGTCTGCTCTCCACAACTGAAAAACAACTCAATCACTGTCCAAAATGTTCATCCTTTATACTCATGTTTCTGTTCCATCCTATGTCTATTCGTCTTAAACCAATCCAATAACCAATCTAATGTCTATGTCATGTCAACACTGTTTTCTGTCACGTTCCTACATACATATTTTCCAATCTATTCTAGGGTTTTATCTAGTTTGGTTCCTTAATAACTAAATTGTAGATAGAGATCATCTTAAAGATATTATTTATGTAATAACAAATTATTTGTCTAAAACTGAAGAAAAAAAATCAAGTTTCTATGCTTCACAGATTTAAGTCTATGCGGCTCGAATTAATATCTAATTAGTAATTTGTTTGCAGAACTTGTTTGTTTTGTTTGTAATAAATAAAATTAAACTTATTTTAAACGTATTTTCAACAAGTATCTTAAAGTCCTTTTCATCCAAACAATCTTGGAGCAGTCAAATACATATGTATATATGCGTATTTACAATAACAGCAAATGAAAACATGGACATACATATTTACGGCTTACATATATATATATGCATAGATATTATATACAAGTGTGCTAATAGATTGAATAGGGATATGATTAAATGAATTACATACATAATAAGCTATAATAGATTCTGCTGTATTTATTTATGTAAGCCTAAATATATCATACGCATTTCTACAAGTAAAAGTACCAGTACAAAAGTTCTTCATTTATGTATTTACTTACATTCATGTCTACACACAGTTGTGTTCATAAAAAAAGGATCGCTCTCCGTGATTTGTTAAAAAATGATTAAACTATTGCAGAAATTAATTGAAGCTTATAGTTGACGTTTTTTTACCGAATTTTAATCTTCTTCAGCACTTTCTGGATACATTGTTATACCATTCGCCATGAGCGGAAAGACAAGTTTGTCATTCCGTTTGTAACTTCTACATTTTTCATTTGCGACCCAACAAAGTATTGTTACGTTTTAACATTTTCAAAACGCTGGTTTATTTCATTTAAATAAACCGGATACCTTTGATTGCAAATAAAAGCCGTTTAGTAGTTTGAAAATTGTAACAACTCTTTATTTATTTAAAATGTACAACAGAATTAAATAGTCACTCAATGTTTTATTTTATACACGTTTATAAATTCTCAGAACTACAGACACTTTATAATGTATACGAATTCACTTGAAAAATACAGCACACTTTAAGGCACTCAGTTGATGTTTATTCAAATAGCGTCTCTGATAAACTCACTAACGACTGCAACCTCTGCCACTATTTATAACACTGCCATCTGCATTCTAGATTTCTCTTTAACTGTCTAGAGGTTTCTAATACATACGCCATCTGTGGTGTACTTTCTACAATGTTCTTTAAATGAATATTCGAATTCGAATATACATACATGATTCATACATCAATATATCGGGAATTCTTCCGGCTCAGTTGCTATTAAAAATCGACAAAATCGACCCACAAACAACTGAGAAAACTTTGATTATTATTATGCCCTATTTCTGGATTACTAAGTCATTAATATAGGCAATATGGATATCTAATGATATATATTTCAAAGTCCATTGCATCGATGTATATAAGGCTATAGTAAGTTGGAAATACTATGCACGGTGGTCAATTCCGGCAAAAAATCCATAACTTCTTTATTTCTTCATAAAAATGTTTGAAATTTAGTATTTGTATTAAGAATAGCATAACCGATCGATCGATAAATAAATATTTCGATGTTCAAATACAGGGTTTGGCCAAAAAAGCATGTACGTTCTAAAAGTATCAAACAAATTTTATGTAAGTGGCTGAAATTTAGTACAAAAATAAAGAATAAAATATGTGACCGAAAAAAAAATTAGTCATTAACAAATCGGATTACTGTACAGGGTTTAGCCAAACAATCATAGACGTTTTAAAAGTATCGGCTATTCATGTAAATGCCTGAAATTTGGGGTACATTTAAGAACAACAAACTCGATCCATCGCAAAATATATTAGAAATTGCATACAGGTGTTGGCCAAATAAACATTGATGTTATAAAAGTATAGAGAAAAGTATAACTCGTAAATAAGGTAAATAACTCTCAATCTTACATAATTTTTGAAATTAACCAAAAAAAAATACAAAAAAATTGCCCAATTCGCAATTGGTGTCGTAGCGTCGTATCGTTGTATGTCGTATTTTTTTTTATTAATGTTTTGTTTTTGTTTCGAAAAATTTGTTTGAAAAATATTTATGACATAATTATGCTACAACACTACGACATCAATTGTGAATTGGGCAAATGTGTAAAATATGTAGGCACTGAAATCGTTCTGGTTATTGGAATGGCAGATAATTACAGCGGAAATTTATACTACTTACTCTTGATACTTTACAGTATTAGATGTAATTTACACTTAACCTCTAATAGCCCCTTTCAATTTGTTCTGGCCTTTCAAACTTTTTTTTTAATTTAGTTTCTATAGATTTAAAGTACCCTGGAGACGATCAAATAAACCCGTCAATCAGTGCATATGTGTGAGTGTCGTATGCTTGAAGCTTTAAAGGAGACGTACAAATAAATACGTCAATCACCATTTGTATTTGGACGCACTTTTCTATTATTACCAAAAATCTCGAAGTAACGAGATTTTTTTTTTTGTTAATCAGAGACGTAAAATACATAATATGAATAGTTTTTTTCATCCGTGCACGGCAAACGCAAAGAAAATGAAATTTGATTGTCAATCACAACAGGAGACGATCAAATAATCAGTCGTCAAATTAAAAAATCAAAACTTTTTGATTTTCATCAATCATTGCCGACAACGTGTACGTGTAGCCGAAAAAGAACGACTGCACGCACACAACTATGTGATTGATGTGTTTATTTGATCGTCTCCAGGGCACTTAAAACTAGTTCCTAATCACTTCACTTTTATATAAAAAGAACACGCGAAAACTCCGTAATAACTACGTGGAATGGTTAACTGCTAACTGTTTTATAAAAACATGTGCTAATTTGCAGAAAAAAAAACTTTAAAGAAAAAAGAACAGGCTACTTAAATTCAAAAGTAAAAAAATTACATTTTTCTAATATTAAAATGACAAGAAAAAACCTTTGACTTTACAGCACTATAAATAACCATATAGTTACTTTATAGCCAAAATAATAATGATACTGTATATTCTGAAGTGTTAAGAAAAATTTACCATCAAAATTTTATAAAAATTAAAAAATCAAAAAAAAAACATTTTTGGCCGGAAAAAAATCGGGAAAAATATTTTTTAACCCGAATTTTTTTTCAAAAATTAAAAAAAAAAAAACAATTTGGAAAAAAATTTAATTTTGTTTAAATTAAAATATTTAAAATTTTTATTTTAAAGTATAATTTGGTGAAGGGTATATTAGATTCGACACAGTCGAATATAGCTGTCTTACTTGTTTTTTACTTAACTCGGAAGGATGTAACAATACAAGGGGAAATACTTGGTTTCAAAGTCAACCACCTCTGGTTAGAAAAACTTTGTACAGCCTGTAACTTGTAGAAATATGGACAGATTTCAATGAAAGAAACATTTATAAAATCCCGAATCCCTAAATTTGTAAAAGCCAGTTCTGTTTGGCATCCCTATCACCACAACTCCTATTATTTAAAACACAACTGTAATAGAAATATATTAAAGTCTATTAAGAGTAATGGAAGTATATATATTTACTGCAGATTAAGGAACAAATTACAAAAAGAACTTCTACGTTAACAAACAAATTACATTGATTTTGAAAGTAGTTTGAAATTAGGTTTTGTCGTTGAATACTAAAACTTAATACAAATTATTACTTATGTATAAAATTAGGCTTAATTTTTCAATATTAATTAACATTAATATAGAAATACGTTTTTCTTTTTTTAAAAAAATAACAATAATGCAGTATTGATGTTTTTATAATGAAAAATTAACTCAATCCTGTGTCTATTAAAACTAATGTAAATTCACGTATATATACGTTCCATCAGATACAAATTATTCTAGGTATTTTATATGAAATGAAAAGTAAATTAATAAAGAGATTGCCCACGTAATACATTTTAGTAGAATGCACTTAATTTCTTTGTCCAAATTTAAATTATGTATCGAGATTTTGCATTTTAAACTTTAGCTAGTATGTAAAATTACTTAGTTCAAAACTATAAACTAAATTAATTACGAATATGTTTGGCTTTTAAGTAACACAAAAGTTTATTTTGTAAGTACCTGTACAATTATAAAATGTGGGGTCTTATACCCTACACCATCACTCATGTAAATGAAGGTAACACAGAGAAATATTGAACTAAGACCTAATAAAGTACATATATTGCCGATCTTTCTGAAATTCTATGACAATTTAGCCGTTGTCCTTATATCTGTGTAAAAGACGAACACGTCCAAAGTACTAAAAATAAAAAAAATAATTGTAGCAGAGAAGTATTTGAGTTTAAATTTTATGTCGGGCTTCTCAGACCCCTATGTAGCAACGCTGTGGGGTCTAAAAATATGACACATTTAACTAGACATAAATGTACTAAAATACCTCAAATACACTACTTTTTATAGAAAATTGTGTTAAATATTGAAAAACTACCCAATTTCAAATTGTCACACAATAATTATAATTCAATTGTCTATTTTGTGTATAAAAAATAAGAAAATTAAAAAATGCGTTTTTAGATACGTACCTATTTATTCAGTTCTGAATATTTCTAATTTTGGAAAAAAAATCCCAGATGCCAACTTTAGAGAGATATAAAATTTTAACAATTTTTAAAATCAATATTTTGTATAAGTCCAAAAATAAGTATCTTTGAAATTGAATATTACAAAAAGTTTGTATTTGATCGATTTTTAGTCAAAAATAAGTCGGCGACTTTTGGAATTTTCCTGTTCTTAACTGAAAGGTCAACACTGCTCTTGTCAACAGACATCTGTCAGTTGACTCCTGTCAAAATTTTAACATGCTGCGTCATTTAGTGTGTTTTTGACAGCCATTGACTTGAGGAGAAATTGGGAAAAAATGAATTTCCTGTGCTCATTAAACATTTTTTTTCCATTAACCCACTTGGGGTCATTTGGCTTCCACAAAGCATCTCCATGTTATACGAATTGTTGAAGTAATGATTGGAGTATCGTACGTCTACATGTACGGTGTTACAATTAAATCGATTGTAATTGTTTGTATCAGCTTAAACGGTTGTTGTTCCGGCTAAGTAGATGATTGGTGTGCTGTAGCGGGTCTTCGGATACATGTATGATGTTGCCATAGGGATTCAATCGATTGTTATTATTGCCTTGTGTCAGTTTCGTTAATCGGTTGTTGATCCACTAAGTAGATGATTGGTCTGCTGTAGCTTGGTCTATGATAATGGTGCTGCCATCTGTCGTTGCCTAGAAACAACGCCCTCTGTGTGTTTGGTGTAGTGGTGGGGAACCTTGCTGATCTTTGATTCCTACCTTTTTCTCCCAGGGGGTGGTTGGCGGTCTGCCTGACCCTTTCCATGATGTTATCTTCTTTTTCAGGTGGAGGGGCTTCTTGGATGGATTGTTTAGAGGGAGGTAAATTTTAAAAACTCGAAAACCATGATTTAAATTTTTCGTCCTCTGCCAGGGATCGAATCTGGGGTGCTTGGTTTTGTAGGCAAGCACCTTAAACACTACACCATGTCGCCACCATTACACCAAAACATCACTCAAATAAAGGCTAAGCTTGATAAATACTATGGGAACTCTGGCACCATCAATTTAAATGGTAAACAAGTGGTTTACTGATCAGGTTTACAAAACGCTACACACATGTGCAGTTTCCATGGCAAATATCCACTATTATCCGGTTTTATCACCGAGTCACTGTTTGTTCTTTCCAAACTTCAAGAAATGTCTCGGCGGAAAGACATTTGACTTCAACTAATAAAGGCTAAGCTTGATAAATACTATGGGAACTCTGCACCATCAATTTAAATGGTAAAAAAGTGTTTTACTGAATTTCGTTGTGGCAGTACAAGATGCCAAACATTCTGGATGCCCAGTTGAATCTCGATATGGTGTTGGCCGATCGAAGGTTGAAAGTGCAAGAGATTGTGGAAGCCATAGGCATCTAACATGGCTCAGTGGTTTCAATTGTTATTAATAACTTTCCGGATTCACAAAACGGTACACACATGTGCAGTTTCCATGGCAAAAGTTCATGAATTAGGCTACCTCCTCCATACTATTCTCTGGTTTTATCACCGAGTGACTGTTTCTTGTTTCCAAACTTCAAGAAATGTCTCGGCGGAAAGACATTTGACTTCAACTATGAAATCATCTCACAAAAAATACCTATTATGATGATCTCGACAAATCTTATTTTTTGGAATGGATAAAAAAAATTGGTGAGACGTCAATGACTTTTTGACCCACCCTCGTAATAAGATTTCGGAATTTTCCGGTTTAAAATGATACCAAAACTCAAATATTCCCGCCAATAACATGATAACAGGTTATAATCGGATTAGTCAGTTAGAAATGGCAGATTTATTTTCATAGTATTGTGAATATGTCCCGCTCTGCATTGTAATGTTAGCTTAGTTTGTTGTTGGAGCCCTGATTATTTTTGTTTTTATGCACTAAGATTAAGCAACAATAGAAAGGTCATAATTTTAAAAATATCCATAATCTGTGTACATAATTCTATGTTAAAGCAAAGGGTATCTCATATTCTCTACAGCCGAATATAGTATTCCAACTTGTTATTTATACATTTATTTTGCCTTACATAGCCCCTAAGTATAGTATGTAATTTCAAACTTTTTGGTCAAACTAATTGTAAAGTTTTTAGTTTTGGTAAACCAAATTTGGTTTCTGAGAAACAATGGTCAAAAGCCATTTAAATCTTCTACAACTCAACAACTCTCTATAAATTGAACAATTTTGTTAAATTTAAATTAATTTGCAACAGTATGTAAAACTATTAAAAACAAATATAAAATTACTAGAGTACATAGTTTGAAATAAATTGCATGTGTTAAATATAAACTGTATAACAAAGTTAAATTGTGGGTAATTATTAACAACAAAATAATCTAAAACATTTAACTAAAGTTATGTAATCAAAAATTTGGTAATAAAATTGTACAACATCGATTTGCCCATAAAGATTGTAAGTTTAAATAAAATTAAACAAACATTTTAGCAAACTCATAAAAGTATACTATAAATAAATAAGGTACAGGTTGCGTATGATTAATATTAATTAACTTGGATAATTAATATTAAACATACGCATCGTTGGGCTACGTCCCAGTAAACACCAAAGCCCCAAAAATTCTAGCACTTGAACATTTTGTTGGAATTTGACTTGAATGCAAATGTAATTATGTTTTAAACCCAGTAGGCACCAAACACCCAAAAATTCAGGCACTTGAACATTTTGTTGGAATTTTACTTGAATGCAAATGTAATTATGTTTTAAACTTATTTGAAATATTTGAAAAATTAAATATTTTTCAAACAAAAAACATATGGCTTGAATTTATGTTTCCTTTTTACTGGAGAATGCTATTGAAATAAAGTGTAATACAACTGTAATTCAATTGCTTGACTATAATTAAAGGCTTGAATTACACTTGAATTCCAGTAAAAATGCTTATTGGGGTAAGACCAAAAGTTACGATGCACAGTAGTTTAGAAACGTTTTATTTTTTGTTTTTAAAAAACTTATACATATGTTATTCTGAAGTTATCGAACATTATTGTGTAAACCACAAAGATTTGTTTGCTTCAAAAATTCGAATTTTATACCAACGAATCGTCATATGCGGGAAGATTTGCTTTACTTCTTCAATTTGAAAAAAGATATAAAGCACCGATTGCTCACCAAAGCTTATGGTGAATGTGTTCCATCGGTTTTAACGTGCGAGAAATGGTTCGTTCTGTTCTGAAGTGGTGATTTCGACACGGATGACAAAGGGCCTTTTCGGAAATGCATCACTGCGCTGCATTTGATACGCATCTGTGATTAGTTTGCGATGCTCATGCAAATCAGCTGATGCTGATGCGCAGACAATGCATCAGCCATTTTTGTGATGCTTGTTTGATGGGTTTTTGCGCATCATATGTTTCACTGTTGCTTTTTAGAACTCATGACATTTGCAATGTTGGCAACTTTTGCATTTTAGGATGTACTGCGCATCAGATGCAGCGCAGTGATGCATTTCCGAAAAGGCCCAAAGCCCAAGGCATCCAAAAAAGTTTGAGGGCCAATAATTGATGGCAATACTCCATGAAGATTGTTGTAAAACTCAACAAGAGCTTGCAAAATCATTGGGATCTACTCAAGCAGCAATATCAAAAAGTTTTCGAGAAGCAAGATTCATCCAAAAGCAGGGAAATTGAACGAATCTATACGAATTGAAGCCGAGAAACCTTGAAAGACGATTTTGCATGTCCGAAATTAAGTTTGAAAGCTATAAAATTTTTGCACCGAATCATTATGTGCGATGACAAAATTTATCCATTACAATAACCCGAAGCGTATGTAAATCCCGACCAACCAGACGAATCGACACCAACGCCAAATATCAATGTCGCTAGGGTAATTCTCAGTATTCGATATCGAGTAAATTCGATAGTAATTTTCTTATTTGAGATTACGGCATTCGATATCGAGCATGAAATTTAATACATTTTGTTATAATTACGATATCGAAATTCTTTTTCGATACGATAGTTCATTCGATCACGAATGCGGTAATTCGGCCCCAGTTCTTTTGGCTAGGAATACATATGTTGCCAGGAAGATGGAAAAAAGTCATAGCTAACCTTTAGTTTAGTTGGAGAGTATTCTGACTTCAAACTACCGTAATTCAGGCATTTTCTTCGTTTCATAAGATTTATAAGACACAATTTCTCAACAAGATCGGTCAAGAACTCTCTGAGTTAGAGGGTGTCAAAACTGATGTTTTTTCTCATCCATGTAACTTAATACCTATTCCTCTTAGCAAAATGTACCCTAAATAATCAATCTTTCTAAAGAAAAATAAAAAAAAAAAATATTTTTTTTACAAAATCTTTTTTTTTCAAAATGGACCCTTTTTTATTTTTTTGCGCAAAAGAGAGGTTAGGTCTTTTCCTTTAAGAACTTTTTTGTCGCTGAGTGGGATGCGAGTGGTATCAAAATAAATGTTTTGTTACACAAGACATAAAATTTTTGATTTTTTTTTTGCAAAATCAAAAACTTATTTGACTTTTTGCACAAAAGAAAGCTTAGGTCTATTCCTTTAAGAATAGCGTAATCTAGGTCGCTTTAGCTTCTATTCAGATCCCAGGTTATACCATTGCCATCCTGCATTGTCCTAGCCACAATGGTATCGAGAACAATGTTGAAGAGCAATGGCGATAAGTCACAATCTTGGTGCACTCCAATATCTACTGAAATTGGTTTACTTAATTTTCTTTCATGCAGAATCCGCACTATGACATATGACTTTGTAAAAAAAATTACCACAAACTTGTCAAGTACTAAAACCAACTATCTTTTTTGTTTAATAATTTCTCAAAAAAGAAGAAAAAATTGTTCATAGTTTTATTTAAAAGCTTACTTAAAATTTATATCAATTTTTTTTTTTGTTGTTAAATTTTTTTTTTCTTTTTTGAACTTTACCTTTTATTCTTTTATTTTGAGTTAAAAATTGTCTTTTATTAATTAATTACACATACAATTTCAGTAAAGTGCATAAACTTAAGTTACATATTTTAATAATATTTGTATCTAAAATTAATAAAAACATATTTAAAGCAAAAAAAAAAACGGAAAAGAAATAAACAATTTTTTTGAAATTAAATAAAAAAAAAAAACTTTTATAAAAAGGAAATTATTTATTTAAGATAATAATAATAATAAAAAAAAAATACATAATCAACAAATTAAAAAAAATGGAAAACAGAAAATAAACTTATGCAGTAGTATAGATTATATAATTAATATATTTTTTCTGCTTTATGCATAAACAATTATTAAAGTTATCATAATATGATAAAGCTAAATTTTATGAAAATAGGTCTATATAAATTTTGTTTTATAATAACTATGTGAACTGTAATAATTGTTTATGAATAAGGCTGTTTACAGTTATAGTTTTTGTTAGAAAATTTTGATAAATAAATTTTGTTTCTTAAATGATGCTTTTTCTAAATGATGAATAGTGATTTATGTTTATACAAATTTTATAATTAGTATCATTGGGAAATTATTAAATAATATTAATTAATTGTGTGTTTGTATGTAGGGGTTAGTTTGAATATAATACAAATTTGAATAGTGGTTTAAAGTGTAAACTAAATAGAAGTTCTCTAGGAATTTTTTGTTTATTTGTAGCTACATATTTGGAAAAAAGGTTTTAATAGTTTTTTTTACAAATTTAATAAATTAGTTTTTGAAATAATTGAAAAAGTGTGAAAACAGAGATGTTTTTTATTTTACTTCATTTAAAGTCTAACTTTTTAATTGATTCAGAGATAATATAGCATAAAATCCTAAGTAAACTTAAGTTATTTTATGTATTCAATAAAAATTTCAACATGAACGATTTTAATTTAGAAAAATATTGGTTATTAATGTTTTTAAACCCATCGTTTTTGAATATTATCTATATAACGAACAAAAAATGTCTTCGTTTGTGTCTTTGCTTTTCGTTATATTGCTCCGAATTGAATATAAAAAATAATGTTTTTTAAATTCACTAAATGTTCTTAATTTAAAATTGAATAACTTGTATCTGAATTCCAAGAAGGAAATCCAAATTTTAATAGAAATTAATTCAATCCTTAAAATACATAATTAGAAACAAACTCCAGATAACGAAAATAATTTCTAGTTAAAATATAAGGATATAAAATATTGCAATGTAGTAAAGGGTAAAAAGTTAATGTGACAATTATGACATTTTTAAAATGTTGCCTTTTTTGTTTCACAATAACAGCTTTTCGTGCATCAACACTGAATAGTACTAATAAGAAAATTGTTTATTTAAGAAAGTGAAAAAAGCTAATTGTTATGTTAAGATTTTGATCAACTTTTTCAAAGGGCAAAAAATGTAAGTATAAAGAATTATATGTTTGAAAATAAATCATCAATTCTGTTGGTACTTGAAAATTTCAGAAAAGCGATAAATTTGTAAAAATGAATTTTGTTAATTTATGATTTCATGTTTAAAACGAAATTTTTTTTTTTATTTTACACATACAAAAGAAAAACAAAACAATTTTTTTGTTTTATAAAAAGAAAATAAGCAAATTAATTTCGGTTTGCTAAATTTACTACAAGATTTTTTCCCCTCCTTTCTTAAAAAAAATACCCCAACGTCTTTAGTTTTTTAGTTTTATAAAAGTTCATCTCTAACTAAATCTTGTACCAGCTGTTGACGTTCTACCTCCTGTCTGCGGCGCCTTTCCAATTCGGCCTGTTCCACAATATTGGCTATGGGTACATTTTCCATTTCTTCTTGTTCTCGAGCCGCGGCCGCAGCATCGGCTGCCTCCTGCTGCTGTTTCTTGCGATGCTCATAGTTGACTAAACGTTGTCCCACCAAATACTTGTCCACCTTAATGGCTACATACAGCTTTTTGAACTGGCGTATTTGGAAACACACCAAACCGATGGCTCCAATAACCGAAAAGAATACGGGATATACAAAGTGTGCTATCTCTAATTGGACCCAGGGATCTTTAAAGAATGTGGGTAGAATAGAATGTGCCAAGACGTATGGTATGGCCAACGCTAGACCGAAACAGGTTATGACGGGTGTGGCTAATTCGCTGATTAAGAATTTCAAATCAATATCTCTCAGACCATCGCGATAAGCACGCTCTAAAGCCCTCTTCAGATGCCAGTCAGGACCCATTAGTGTCAAGGCAATGGCTATTTTCGTATACAATACACCCAAGGCCCAGTCTTGCCAAATAAAATAAATGGGTGTTTGCCGTATGCCCACACGTACCGGTATAACTACTACCAACTCCAACAGCATGCCAAAGAGTAATGGTATAACACCCAACATTAAAACAATTATCAAAACGGGTAGAGCATAGGAGGCTCCCACCTTAAGCCACTGTTTAATCTTATCCATTACAGCGGCTCTGCCTTGGGGCAACAGAGTCACCGCTATGGCAATGCCACGTGTAATCATCCAACATAAATAAGTGCCCAAGGCTGCTGTATACAATTCGTGTGGACGTGGTGTCACCTCAGTACTTTGAACCACAACCTGTGTCGTTATGCTTCCAACCGACCACAAAGACATTACCTGACGTCCTATCCACACGGGTACGGTGAGTGTGAGAAGCGAAGCCACCACCAACGATACGCACATAAAGAATATCAAGCCACATAGTCTTATAGGAAATATCGAGGGTTTTTCGTAAGGTTGAAATGCCACAGGCACATCCCGATGTATTATGGCATGATGTACCGCCGCCAAATTACGTTCAGCCTGAGGTGGCGGTGGTGGTGGCGGAGGAGGTGCTTGTGGTTGTGCTTGTATAGGATTAGCTGCAGCTTCGTTATTTTCTGCGGGTTGATTTTCATGCTCAGCATTATTATTTTCGTGTTCAATATTCTCATTGTTTTCAGCTGGATTTTCAGCATTGTTATTGTTGGCTTGTTGAATGTTGGTGGGTTCTGGCGGGTCATTGCTCAAGAGATAGCTGCGTATACCCAAAATCCATGAAACACAAATACACCAAATACGTAAAATCTTTTTGAGCCAGACGCGTGTGTGGGACTGTTCAAAGAAACCGGGTAATATGATCTGGAAAAGGAAATTTTAAAAAACCTCTTGTTTAAAAAATATTGCATTTAAGTAATTTATAAACATTTCCCCATTCTTCAAAATCGTATTTTTATAACATGAGTGGTAATGGTGTATACATTGTCATTTTCTTTGTAATTTCTACTTTTTTCATTTGAGATCCCATATATGCTGGATCGTTGAAATCAACTTTCCAAAGACCTCAAGTACGTTCATTCACGATTAGGTTTCTATTTATATTCGGGAAAATAGACTCACAAATGGTTGATATATAAACGAAAACCCACCTCGATTTTTGATTTACATCTGGATTACTCTGTCATTAATATAGATATGGATATCTAATGATAGACATTTAAAAAACGTTTCCAAAGACATATTACAGTTATAAAAATTCGGACCGACAATGGGACGTCAAAATCGGGAAAAATATTTCTTAACCCAATTTTTTTCCATCGACTAATTTTTTTAACATTTTTTTTTCACCTATTTTTTTTTGTTTTCTTCAATTTTATTTTACCAAAATAATTTTTTTCTTAAATTTTTTATCAAAATTTTTTTTCAATATTTTTCATAAATTATTCTTTTGTGAATAGTTTAATAAAATTTAAGTATTTTTGATAATAATACAAGTCGGAGGAACGATGGACTTTTCTGTGGAAATGCCCATATATATGTTATGAGCTACATAATTTCAGATTACATTTTATAAACTCACCTGTAAAAGTAAAAGCTGTAAACTTAATTCATTCACTTCCGAATCGCCGGATAGAGTGTACGGTAAAAATGTTGGCCAAACTGTTTTCAATATGCGTATTGGCATCCACAGCATAAGAAGTACAACTGAGCCAAATATCATGGCTGAAGATATTAAACGACGGACATGTCTTAAAATTGGAAGATGTATCATTTCCTGAAAATACCCAAGCAGAATTAATAACAACCCATGTTTATATTATAAAAAAACAACAACAAACCAACCTGAATTGGACTAAAATCGGGATCATTTAAATTTCTTAAAAACCATAAAACGCCAGGACGCAGTACCTCACGTAGTAAAGATATAAAAGCAGCAAAGTAATAAACATAGACCATGCCAAACATCCAATGGACAAAGAGTGACGTACCAGGGGCTGCTGTAAAACTAGCCTTGCGATCTTTAAGACTGTAAATTGTGAATGACAAAATTAATTGAATTTTTAACAACTTGAAATTACATTTAAAACAACTCACGTAGCATCAAACAAGGGCAGTGAACATATGTCTAACCACCAGCCACAAACCAAGGGCAGAACGCCTATCTCCACCACCGACAATAGGGATACCTTGACCACTATATAGCACAGGCCAATTAGACTGCGTACTCGTCTCATATGGAATGCTTTTGCCAAAAAATGTAATACTACCAGTATGTGACCAATGAAACAATAACCAAAAAGTGTGGTTATCAGGCCATGGAAATGTAACAATGGCTTGTCCGCATTCAATAGATTCATCGATTGCAATATAAAGTGGCCAATGCAGTAGGGACAGAAGGCGAAGGCAAAAATTAACATAGTATTTAATGAGATAATCCAAAAAACATGCTCCAGAAATACCAATGAACCATCCAAGCCCAACAAACGTTCCCAAGTTAACTCTTCGGCGGCACGGTCCCATTCCATGGGATTCCAATTTGGCTCATCGTTATCATTGTCAGCAGCATTGGCGGCTGCATTGTTGTTTTGATTGTTGTTGCCGCCTCCTGCCAAAGCAGGTGGTAACTGAGGGCCAAATTCTAAAGGCGGATCTCCTTCATTTTCGGCCGGATCTGCTACAGCGGGAGCATTATTATTCATGGGTTCAACTACGGGAGCCTCAACAATGTTGTTTTCGTTAGCAGCAGCCACAGCTGGTACAGCGACTGGCTCATTATTGTTAGCTTGATCTGCCAACAGCGCATCGCCTACAGCATGAATAGCTTCTTCCAAAATATTACCAACTCCCTCATCGTCCACTTCTGCCCCTGCTGCTGCTGCCAATCCCCCAAACTCTCCTGGCATAGGTATAAGATCTACATCATCTTCACCATCATTGTTGCCACCACCATCTGCCCCACCAACGGCCGGTGCATCATCACGTTCCAACCAGTCCGGACCACCACCTAGCAATATCTGCTCTCTTAGCCACACCAAACCGATAAAAGACAACAGCGTACACGTCACTACAAAGCAGCCACGAAATACATCCGAGACCAGATTTTCAGTGGAAAATATATCAAAGGGCAATGTCATAATCATGTCGAATGATGAAGCTCGAAACAAATAACGATACGTCCGATATGCCGACAATGGAACAATTACAAACCAAGCCAAACCCACAAGCGAATAATGGGCCCATGACTTTGCGGCCTTCATGATGGCCGATATTAAACCACCAGCCACATCCCTCAACGGCAGCACACGGGGCATATCAGGCGAATATATGGGCTGGAAACTAAATCGGTGGCCACATAATTCACAATATTCCTTGTGCGAGTAACGCATCCATTGCATTAAACAGTCCTGATGAATATACTTTATACTACCCGTGCACACGCACGGATAGAAAAGAGGACGATCAGATTGAGCCTCACAACGACAAACGCGACAAATGTCGCCTTGTGACAAATCATCCATTGTTTACAACAAAAAAGCTTTTAACTTTTTTTTACTTTCAAAGATCTTTAGTTATGCATGAGGAGTTTTTGCTAAAGAATCCCTTTCACTTCACTATTTTATTTTGAATTCTTTATTTTCTGCTTTTTTTGTTCTATTAATATTTTATACAAAAATTTTCTTCTACAATTATTTTTTTCTTTATTAATTGCAACACGTCAATTTATCAACCAGCTGTTTATTTCTCATGTATTGTTGTTGTTTTTTATTGCTATTTTTGAGAACTGTCAAAGTACAATTTTACTTTTTGTTATGCTCTCCTTTTGTTTTTCTTTTTTTTAATTTGCGCAATATATTATTATTTATGTTTTCAAAAATTATTCTTAAAAAGCGATTTGTATAAAACTTTCTTAAAGTTTTGTTTTATTATTTCTATTATTTTTATTTTTATAACGATATTCAATGTTTTTATATATATTACGTTATTATTTAAGAATTTGTTAAAAGTATTGCCAGTTGTAAATTAGTTAAATGATTGCCGTACTTAATTTATAGTTTATATATTCAACATATTACCAATTATTTTGACAAGATATAGTCCAAAAATAACATCAACTTTGGAGACCCTCCCACTAGAAAATATTTATTTGTAATCACATTTTATGATGATCGGCCCATAATTCTTCATAGCTCATATAAAAAGCCCAGTGGGCTTTTGTTGCTGTTGAGGATTTTTGGGTATACAAAAACGTTCACTGGGGATCAGGACTGAAAAAGTACTGACAACACTGACTGAAAAAAGTAAAACAACAAAAATATCATCATTATTTTTATCAATTATTCCTCATTATTCAGTTAAAAAAATTCTAGCGTGTAAAAAGTAAGTTTATTTTGTCAAATTGCCAAGTAAAAAAATAAAAACTTTAATAACGTTAATAACATATGTTACATTTTAGCTTCATAAATTTTCCAAAAGACAAAGAAATTGAAATTATAAAATGTTGCGCACTATTTTCCAAAAAACCGGACAAAATGTATTGCCTCGTCTTGGTCAACGGACAGTGGCCACAAGCGGAATAAAAAATGAGATTTTCAATGTACAAAGCACAGAAGATTTCGAGAATAAAGTCAAAAAAAGTGATAAGGTTGTGATAGTTGACTTTTTTGCAACGTAAGTTCTTGGGCTCACTATAACTCTTTAGGCCTAATTGTGAAATTATTGTTGAGATTATATAATTATTTATTTTGTTTACTTTGGATAGATGGTGCAATCCCTGCAAAATGTTGACACCCCGTTTAGAATCCATCGTTGGAGAAAAAG
This sequence comes from Calliphora vicina, assembly GCF_958450345.1. Classification (NCBI taxonomy): domain Eukaryota; kingdom Metazoa; phylum Arthropoda; class Insecta; order Diptera; family Calliphoridae; genus Calliphora; species Calliphora vicina. Next base: position 33,814,722 of record NC_088782.1, on the reverse strand, counting down.
CTGGAACCGTTAAATTGGCTAAAGTAGATATCGATGAACACAGCGAATTGGCTTTGGATTATGATGTAGCTGCCGTACCAGTTCTCATGGCTATGAAAGATGGCAAAGTGGTCAATCGTATGGTTGGCTTACAAGACACCGACAAGCTTAGGGCGTGGATCGAAAAAACTGTTGAAGATAACAAGTAAATATAAAGGTACCAGAAGAGGACGAATTATTAATGATGTGTTTAATATTCGGCCAGTACAGTTGAGCACATCCCAAAAATACATTTTAGCAGCTTTAAATTTCTATGAATTTTAAATTTATTCAATGTTATCTTGGCATTATTTAGTGATCTGATAAAGAAAAATATCCATATTTTATTTCTAAAATAAACATTTTGGTATTAAACTTTGTCAAACGAATCTGTTGAAATAACTGTAAATTGTTTTTATTATAAATAAACTTTATTTTTGAAAATAAAAAAAAACCGTGGTACCATATACATATAAGCTTTTAAATTTACCATAATAGCAGCGTTTTGCCTAATTTGGTTATTCTTTGTAGATTATGGAACTACAGACTGCTCCAATTAATTGTTCAATATATACAAAATAAATAACTTCAAATTCATATTTTTTCTTTTAATTTTATTAACAAATATTGACCTAACTAAATAGAATACCATCCTGGTGTACCAGGTCTCTTTTTATTACGTTCCAGAAAATCTCTGAAGCCCTTCTTCGAATCATCCAATGCCTTCTCATCGCTCTTCTTTGTTTCCGCTTTTTTGGCAAACAAATCGGGGAATGTAAATTCCGTTGTTTTAGGCTACAAAATATTAAGTTGCTCTATTACATATCCAATAACAAATATCCTTAAATCCACCAACAACTCACCATAGTTACATAAGCTATTTTCATATCCTCATTTTTGGTCACATAACCATAGGTAGTATCACGCTTAGTGGAACCCAATTCAATACGAGTGCGTACATCTACTACGGGAATTTTGTAAATTTTCTCTAGATAATTTTTCACATCGTATTTTGTCATTTCCATTGACACCGAAAATGTGGCTACATTTTTGGGCTGTTCCTCAATTGGCCGTATTAATTTCATCCAAAAGTTTGGCAGAAAAACACGCAATTGTGGATTACCACGTTGATAAATTGGATACCAGCGACTAGACATACTGTTTATTAAAATATATTTAAACTTTTATTAATAATTTCTAATTTTTTTAATAAAATTATAACAAATCGTGTTTTACTTCAATAATAAAGTAATTTTGACAGTCAGCTGTTGCATTAAACAGCTTTGTAGAAAACAGTAGTAAAAATAATTAATTACCTTAACAATGGTAACACTAACAACCATAAGTTGAATTAAAAAGCGCTGGAATTGTGAAATTGTTTATCGTTGTTCTTTCACTGGCATTTGTGTTGAATTTAATGAAATATAACTGTTGAATATTGTGTGGAAGTAATAAATAGCGATTTGTTGATTATTATAATATGCCAGTTTTAATAAAAACGTAAGTTTGCAAGTAAAATTGTGTTTTTAAATTAATTTGTTTACAGTGTTTTGTTGTGCCAGAAAATTATACTCATAAGCTAGAGTTGCCAGTGTAGATTTTTCTGAATTGTTTGTTGATTTGAAAAGTGGAATACGTAATGAACTAAAAAATCCTTACGACCATGGTTAGGTACCTTTTCCCTCAATTACCCTATCAGCGAAAATACCATTACCGATATTCTATAAATAATTAAAATTATAAAAACACGGAACTCATTTACAACCCATAACTATTTCGAAAAGTGGCTTCTCATATTCATTTTTGTCTTAATAGCTAGTTTTGTTACTGTATGTATAACTTCTAAAACAAAAAAGAACAGGAAAAATAGTTTAAACCATTAGTCTTAAGAAAAAAAGTAACCACTAAAAAATCGTCATTTTTCTTTAGAAAATATCGCAATATAAAATCACTATTTTATTGTTTGACGCTGTTTGTTTTTATAGAAGTTATCGAAAAACGGGTTTCGTTACATTAATACTACCTCTTTTTACATCTGTGAAATAACAAACAAAGTGTCATACGTTTTATTATTGTTGGATTTTTGTCCGTCAATGATCTGAATTTCATATTTCTGTGAAAAAATAAATAAAAAATAGAAATGGGACCTCCGAAAAAATCTAAGAAAGATAAATTTGGTGGAGACAAATTTGGTAAGTGTACACATTTATCGACAAATGCTTTGCAATAACATCATTCACTTTTTAAGGAAAAAAACGACGTGCTGAAGACGATGCCTACACACAGCTTGTTGACGACAATGATACCATAGATATTAGTGAATCTGATGGAATACCTGGAGCTGCCTCTAAAAATGCCGAGACCAATGATGATGGTATAAATACCGATGAATATGGCGCTAAAGATTATCGTTCACAAATGGAACTAAAACTAGATCACCACAATCGTCCTCTATGGGTGGCACCAAATGGTCATATATTCCTGGAGTCATTCTCTCCGGTCTACAAACATGCTCATGACTTTCTTATTGCCATTTCGGAACCCGTGTGTCGTCCAGAGCATATACATGAATATAAATTAACTGCCTACAGTTTATATGCTGCCGTATCGGTTGGTCTACAGACCCATGACATTGTAGAATATTTAAAGAGATTAAGTAAAACTAGTATTCCTGAGGGTATTATAGAATTTATTAAACTATGTACTTTATCATATGGAAAAGTTAAATTAGTTTTAAAACACAATCGCTATTTCATCGAATCTCCACATCCTGATATTCTACAAAAGCTGCTCAAGGATCCTGTTATACAGACATGTCGCTTAAAACGTGAGGAAGGAGATGGTTTCATACAGGGATCCGTGGATGGTAAAGCCATAACACAATTTGGAACAAAATTGCCAGATGGTACGATCAAAGGGGCAGATGGAAAGACCGATCCTAATGCTGCTGGCACTGTTAATGCCGATGGCACAACTACTGTGCCCGATGATATCACCAATTTCTATGATAAAATTGATAATGAGGAGGAAGACGAGGATGAGGCTAATTTAAAAACTGTTTCGTTTGAAGTTAATCAGGAAAAAATTGAAGTCATACAAAAACGTTGCATTGAAATTGAGCATCCTCTGCTGGCGGAGTATGATTTTCGTAATGATACACACAATCCGGACATAAATATTGATTTGAAACCAGCAGCTGTATTGAGACCTTATCAGGAGAAAAGTTTGCGCAAAATGTTTGGTAACGGACGTGCCAGATCGGGTGTTATTGTACTGCCTTGTGGTGCAGGTGTGTATTGATCTACATAATGTTTGATGCTTCTCGTGGGCCATATAATCATTGTGAAGTTTTAATAATTTTTATATACTTCTAGGTAAATCATTGGTGGGTGTCACTGCCTGTTGTACCGTACGTAAACGTGCCTTGATTTTGTGCAACAGTGGTGTATCAGTCGAACAATGGAAGCAGCAGTTCAAAATGTGGTCTACAGCTGACGACAGTATGATTTGTCGTTTCACTTCCGAGGCCAAAGACAAACCTATGGGATGTGGCGTTCTAGTGACTACCTATTCTATGATTACTCATACTCAAAAACGTTCCTGGGAAGCTGAACAAACCATGCGTTGGCTACAGGAACAGGAATGGGGCATTATGGTGCTGGATGAAGTACACACCATTCCTGCGAAAATGTTTCGTAGAGTTTTAACCATAGTACAGTCTCATTGCAAACTAGGTTTGACAGCCACATTGTTGCGTGAAGATGACAAAATTGCCGATTTGAATTTCCTTATTGGCCCTAAACTGTACGAAGCCAATTGGTTGGAACTACAAAAGAAGGGCTTTATTGCCCGCGTACAGTGTGCAGAGGTGTGGTGTCCCATGTCTCCCGAATTCTATCGTGAATATTTGACAGCCAAAACTTCCAAGAAAATGTTACTCTACGTTATGAATCCCTCCAAATTTCGCAGTTGTCAATTTCTTATAAGATATCATGAAAAAAGAGGCGACAAAACCATTGTTTTCTCGGACAATGTGTTTGCTTTGAAACATTATGCCATTAAAATGAATAAGCCTTTCATTTATGGTCCTACCTCACAGAATGAACGTATTCAAATTCTACAAAATTTCAAATTCAATCAAAAAGTCAACACCATTTTTGTGTCAAAGGTGGCCGATACAAGTTTCGATTTGCCCGAGGCCAATGTGCTTGTACAGATTTCCTCACATGGTGGTTCTCGTCGTCAGGAGGCTCAGCGTTTAGGTCGTATTTTGCGTGCTAAAAAGGGTGCCATAGCTGAAGAGTATAATGCCTTCTTCTACACCCTCGTCTCCCAGGACACCATGGAAATGAGCTATTCTCGCAAGCGTCAACGTTTCTTGGTCAATCAAGGTTACAGTTATAAAGTTATTACCCATTTAAGTGGCATGGATACGGATCCAGACTTGTTTTATAAAACCCGCGAAGAACAGTCACAATTGCTGCAACAAGTTTTGTCGGCTTCCGATTTGGATTGTGAAGATGAGAAGGTTCCGGGTGAGCCGGGTTATCGTCCAGGTGGCACTATGAAACGTGGCGGCTTAAGTTCTATGTCGGGCGGTGATGATGCCATTTATTATGAACATCGTAAAAAGCATTCTGGAAATATACATCCTTTGTTTAAGAAATTCAGAGGTGTTTAAAATGATGAAACTAACTATGTTCGCATGCAATGCTGATTTTATTATTAATTAAATGTACTAAAAATAAATAGATTATATACGAATTGATCTTTGTTTTATTTTAAATCGTCAAATCTGCGACGATTTGTGTAAAGTTTCAGAAGAGTAAAGGTTCAAAAATTAAATTTTCTGATCGAATGTTAATGAATTATTAATCCATATATAGATCAAAAATCAAGTTAGTCGTGTTTTTTAATTATATCTCAGCCATTTGTGTTCCGACTATAGCGGTTTGGGGGTTTTAGAGAGAAATATAAATTTTGTTTACCTGCTGGTATTAGAATTTTGCAACATTTTGTTTAGTCTTTGTATTTAAACTTTAAATAGCAAAACTAGAAGTAAACGAACAGGTCCACAATTATAAAAGTTAGAGTGAAATTGAAAGTAGAGTGAAATACATTTTGAGTAAAGTAAAATTCAGAATGGTATACCAAAATTCTACTTCCAAAGATATTCAAACAGAAAATTTAAATAACATAAAACTTAAATTTATCAATTTTTTAGTAGAACATCTGGAGGCTTAAAGGAATGGGCCATTCTCGAATTACAAGGAGATCTAGAGGTACGATCCAATGAAGATATGAATGATCAATTTGTGGGAGATCTTTATTACAACAAATACGGTCAACCAGTAAGTTTAATTAAAGTAAACTCCAACAATATTTTATATATTTAGCATACAAATTAAATTTTTACAGATTTTAATTATTGGCCATCACATATTACAAGGCAGAGAACAAAAACTCGAAAAACCGTTTGCTGTATTGGAAAAGTCCAAAACCAATGAAGGTCAACATTTAATGGATCAAACTGTTGGCAATTTAAATGCCAGCATTATGAACAACACTGTAGATCGTACCCTGCTCGATAACACAGTGGCGCTGGAAAATAAAACAAGACAAAAAAGTGAATACACTGTGCAGGCCGTTATAACCAAGAAGTTGATATTCAAATCTAGACCAAAACCCATTATAGCAAATGTTGCAAAAAGTGTATAATAAATTTCGTAGTTTTATTCAATATTTTTAAGCTAATTTCAAGATACAATAAAATATGAGATAAAAATTAAATTTCCAAAAAAAAAAGTTAAACAATTTCCATTTCACGTTCAATTCCAACAAATTTCAATTGTTCCGTGGGACCATATCTATAGTCAAAGAACAATTCTTCGCCCGGTTGTATAGCACGTTTAGCAAATATACCAATGCGATGATCGCCGGTGACCATCATTACTTTAGCATAACAGTTGGGATTGATGGAATGATTGGCAAAACGTATTTTATTGCCTTTACGCGTAGCATCCACAACAAAATCATTATTCAAATTGAACAGAAAAGAGCACATGTATTTGTCGTAGACTTTGCCGCGACGATCAGCTTCATCTTGTGATATAATTTCACCACAATATTCGGAAATGAATTCATTCTTCTGAGCACCCTCCTTTAGGAATATACCCCAACCGGCCACATCCGATGGAGCCATTAGCAAATGTTTATCTGCTTAAATAAATCAAGGAGATACCATTAATTAAAAATGTTAGTTTTGTTTTTAAAATCGCAAAAACTTACGTAGACCTCGTTGCACGCAAACATTTTTGCAAGTGATTTTAGTTAATTTAAACTGATCAGCACCACACGCTTGACACAAATCCGGATCGCATTCACGAACGGCCAAATAACAGGGACACTGTTTGGTATTGCATTGGGCCTTGCAGCGACAGCCCGGGAAACGATTCTGGCAATCACTACTGCAGTTACAGAACTTTTCACAAAAGTTTTGCGTTTGTATGCATGAACAGTTCATATCGCAAGGACCGGGATGATCGCAAGGTGTATAGTTGTAGACATGGTTGGAAGTTGAGTCCTTTTTCAATTGGATCTTACGACAATGCAATGACCACAAACGTTGCTTCTTTTTCTTCTTGCGCGGCGGTGTATAGTCCTGACGCAATTCTTCAATGCTAAATTCGGCCGCCTCTTTTTGGGCAAATTCATAAACCTATATCGAATGTTAGGGTTAATGTTAAGGTGTCTTCTTTGAGTACTACAATTTATTTTACCTGTTGACATGTCTTCGTTAACATAGTCTGTGCAATGGCACAGTAATTTTTCAAAAACACTTTATGCAATGTGCGAAATAGTGATTGATCTGCTCCTGTCCAGTCGCACTTGGCATTTGAGGTGTTCATCATACCGGCTGTTTCAAAAGAAATTTAAGATTTAATGAAGAATTTTATAAATTTATGTTTAATTATATTAAACATTTTACCAAGTTATAGTGTTCTTATTGACTTACCCATTATAGAACTTATTTCAGCCGAAGCCGCGCTGGTCACCGTTCCATTTTCTTTAGTTTGATCGTTGTTGAACTCTTTATTGCTAAATTGACTGTTGCTGTCATTACTGTCCTCAGAACTGGCTTCATTACAAGAATCAATTGGTGGAGTTTTACTATCAGCTGCTAGTTTTTCCTTCATACCATCCTGAATTTAAGAAAGATATATCATTAGGATTAGTTTTTGTTAAACAGTAGCTTATAATCTAGATTAAATCAAAAAATACTATTCAATTAAACCAATTAAAGTTGGGCAAAGTTATTTGGTGGCATGGCTACATCGATCGTTTTGAAATCGATCGAAACGGAAATTTATAAGTTCTTGAGTAATTTTTAGTTTAAATGTTTCAATATTTCGAGATTTATTGGTAATTTCATAGCGTAAAGGAGATATTGATATTTTGTTAATTATGAATAAAAATGTATACTTACCAGCAACATATAACAATTATTACTGCAAGGTTCCGTAAACGGTTTAATTTCGGGAAAACGTCGTTTCTGTAAGTTTGGACCAGCATGTCCAACTTGTAGTCCTATGGAAGTAAATTTATTAACAATTAATAATTTGCTAAAACTGTGTTTAAAACTCAAACTATGTTTAAATGATTATTATATAAAAATGCCATTGAATTTGTTATTTGGTTGATTGATTGATTGTTTGAAAATGAATTAGAGAAACATTAGAACATTTCAATGCCTTGTTTTGTTTGTTTATTTGTTTTGTATAAAATAGTGCTAAGCAGTATGGAGTTTGTAATCAATTAAAAACCATAACATACATACAACATAATGCCAATTTAGTAGAAGGGGGGATATTTAAATCATACACACACAACACATACAACTTTCCCCGTACTCTAGTTATAAAGGTAGATTTAGAAAATTATATTAAAATTTAATAATGGTCAAACTAAAAAAAAGAACGAACATGTATGCTAAAATGAGTTTTGCATAGAATTATCTGGTATAAAGATAGTAGTTAAGGATGTTTTATTTGTACACATTTTTCTGTGATGTTGTTAATTAAATTAATGCCTGAAAATCTGAAGGATGAAAACATCGAATATGGTAGAAAATGGGTGGTCATGATGTGTAGCAACATTCAATAAAGAAAACATAGAACAACAGCTACAACTCACCGTGAGTTGGATGACCTATATTTGTAAATTTGTTTAGCAATTTGTTTGTTTTTTTTTTTGTATAATAATATTGCGTTCAAACGGCATTAAATTTGTTTTGTTTTTTAACACAATCATTTTTTTTAAACCGAATTAAAAAAGATAAAAAATAGTTATATAATTTAATAATAATTTAGTTTTAAGAAAGTTGAAACATTATCATTTACTTACGATGCAAAAAGCAATCATATTTGAAACAACGTCTACAGAATAGAGTGTGAAACGAGTGCAAAGTCCTTTCGCGAGAAACGCTTTCGGCCTTTTCACCATCTATGTTTGGTGTGCATTCTTGGGGACGTTCTGGATCCTGATGTTCCGTAAGTTCAATATATCTAACGGATGATAAACAAAAGTTAAATTAAAAAAGTATTTAATGAAATTTTCCACTATGAGTAAATTTAATTTTCAAAATAATTTAACTAAATTTTCATAAAATGTATCTTACTTTTCCTTTAATTCTTGTGGAGTTCCTTTATCCGGAAAATTGGAGCTTATTGCTTGGAAAATAATCGGTGGTGGAAAAGTCATTTTATTATCTTTGACGGAATCTAATTTTTCATCATCCGCTTTAGATTCATACTTTACTACCTCAGACTCCTCTGACTTGTCATCTTTTTTATCATCCAACTTTTCCAGCTGTTTATCCTCATTTAAAGCTTCCTCTTCTGTCTTATTTTCTGGATTTGAATCTTCAGATTTTTTCTCTTTATCCTTTTCATCCTCGCCATCAGTTTCTTTTTTCTCCTTATCCTCATTTTTAACTTTACCCTTTATTTCTTTATCCTCTTTTATAGCCTCCATTTTTAAAGGCACTCCCGTAATTTCTTCAATTTCCTTTGGATAATTTCTCATCAAGGCATGTACCAATTCCACAAATATTGCATCGTCCATAAAAGAAGGATCTTTGTCTCCGTGAACTTTGCCATCATAATTCTTAATAAGTTCTTCAATGAATTTGCCATCTTTGTCCAGAACTTCATCACCCATATAGGGTATGTTGTGTAAGACAGTTTCATCTTCCACCATAAAATTTTGTTGAGTCGGCGCCCAAGTGTACATTGTGGGTATTGGTGTCACAGCATTTATAACGCATATGGGAACCTGCTGCGTGCCAGAGCCATTATACATGGTCACTTCTGCCCTTTTGACACAATCCACATGTGGCGGATCGTAGGGTTGGACCTGCCAAACCTTGGGCTCACAATACAAGTCCTGTACATTGTAATTGTGTTCATCCCTATGAAAAATTTACATTTTAATAGAAAATAAAAAAATATATGTATGTACTTTTTATTTTGCGACTTACCAATTCTTAATCCACGCTTCCTTTATTTCATCTGCTCTTTTATAGCGTTTTTGCTGTCTAATTTTAATATACTCTTTTTTAACGCGTCTCTTCCATTCTAGCGGCACTTTAATATTATTTGGCATATTTATTTAATTGTTATTTAATTATTTTTTTTATAAGTTTTATGAAAATTGATGAAAAATATTCCGAAAAAATACTTGTTTACTTGATGTCTGCAAAATTTGTTGCACAAATGCCAACACAAGAGAGAATGAAGAAAGGCGCAAAATGTGTTCAAAAATCGTTTGGCGTTTACCAGGGATGGGAAATTGTATTTAGTTCAGTACAAAACTATTTTCAAATAGTACATTGCTTCTGGCACTAAAATTCATTATTAATTGCCTAAAAATATAAAAAAAAGTAAGAGTGCTATATTCGTCTAGGTATAAATCAAGATCAGCGAAACAGCTTGCATTTTTATAATTTCTTTGGTGTTGATAGCTCTCATAATTAGAAGCACAAAAACATTAATATTTTTGCCTGCTCTCTCTTAGTTTAAGAGTTATATGAATTTAAAGTCAATACATATAATAGTACATTTCTCATATATTTGGAAAACAAACTGATCGTTATGGGTATCATTTAATAGTGCTTCACAATACCTTTAATATGATATATAATATGGTACAGTTTATTAATATTGTGAACCAAAAATTCCTTTTTTATTTTATATGACAGTACATCCGAAAATTTTGATATACAGAAAAAGTGATTTTAGCGAAGCCGGTGTTCGATACACCCCAGAGTTAAAAGTCCCTTCACCCGGCCGAAGGCCGGCAATACCGAAAATGTGAATATTTACAGAAAAAAAATTATGAAAATGTAAACTGTTACGCGGATCTTGATTTGTTCCTTCGTCTAGAAGGAAAATAATAAAACCGACATAAATCAAAATCACTACAACATATTATATTGTTTTGCATTGATAGCTTAATTATAAATAAAAAACATTAAAATGTTTACATCTCTCTTAGTTTACGAGTTATAAGACATCAAAATCATTAAATATCTCCTATAATTAATAATATGAACAATATGGATATTAATGAATAGGCTTAAAATCAACATAGTTGTAATTTATATTTCCTATAAATTATGTGGCATCTCTTCAAATTCAGTAAAACAAAATAATTTTGTATCGCCCTGTTGAATGTCAACGCATCATATTTATTACGAATGTCAGACGGATAAAAAATAGCGAAAGATAGAAAAAGTTGAGAAAATGTAAATTTTTCCCTAAAATATTTATCTAATCATTAAAAAAATAATAGAAAATTACAAGCCAAATACAATTAAAGTGACTTTTGTAAATGTTATAAGCAATAAATATAAACCAGAAAGAAATTAAACCACAAAAACCTATTTTTTTGATAACAGCAATAAGAAAGTAAAGTGACAACAAAACATGGAACCATCCGCCTGTGAAGGTACCTGCCATTATATACTTTTACTAAAGTTAATTTTCATAATAAAAGAACAAATGAACTTTGACTTTGTAAAGGATAAGTTATTTATATTAATAATTTTCTATATAATTTTAGATTTAAAAGCCTTCGAAAGACGACTCACAGAGGTAGTGTCTTCCTATAAACCGTCGACCGTACGTTGGAGAAGTAAGTGTAAGATTACAAATGTAAAAGTTAAGAATTTAAATGAAACTAATATATATAATTTATCATGCTTAAAATTTAAAGTTGTGCTTGCTGTAATCTCACTGTGCACGGCCATTAGCGCTTGGTATTGGCTAAGAGATCCACGCACTTCGGTTGTGCCTCTTACGGAATCTCTGCTCATACATCCAGTTTTTACATTTGCCACCCTAATTTTAGGTAAGTTAAACAATTGATACATTTATAACATTTTAATAATTTACCTGTGTTTTCTTTTAGTTATACTATTTGTTTTTGGTATCCACAAATTGGTGATTGCTCCTCAAATTATAACTTCACGTATGCGTAGCGTTCTAAGCGATTTTAATATGAGCTGTGATGATACGGGGAAACTGATATTAAAACCTCGTCCTAATAACAATTAAAGTCTTTCTATAAAGTACCTTCTAGAAATGCTCGTTTTTTATTTCAGTTACGCCTTTCATTTATGTAGTGGGAAACGTTTAGTTTTTTATCCGGATCTCCTTTTTGTGAATTAGACTTTAGTTGATATCCTTCGTTGTCATTTACAATATATTTTATGTATTTTACAATTTTTCTATTACAATAGCATATGATTATTGTTGCAAAGACCACACCAACTAAACCAGCCTAATAATGTAATTTGTAAGTTATACAGAAAATAATGAAGTATCAAAATGAAATAAATTTTTAATCTTTTTTTAACAAATGCTAAATGTAAGTAAATATTTGTTATATTTGGAAGCTATTAAACAGACTTAAATATCACTACCATACACTTGTTGTATAAATATGAAATTAGTGAGAACTAAGTACTATCTGCTGAGATATGTATGTTTAAAATATTTAATGAACAAAATCATGAATTGATTTTGTGTATGAAACATTTGATATATGCCTGTAAATTCTGAAAATATCCTGAATCAGAGATCTCTTCTACTTCTTTCATATATTGATTTTCTGTTATAGACTATGTCGTTTTACTTTTTTCAAATATCGATAACTTCGTAAATATTGCGTTTTTTTGGAAATAAGTCTTTACCAATAACAAGTATACGATTTACCGAAAAGTAAATTGTCAGTTCAGGAGATTGTAAGAAAACCTTGTCTGCCAACAAAAATTGTCAGTTCACCCAGTTGTCAGATTATTGGTTGAGTTTATACAAAATCTCAACAAAAATTTAATGAATTATTTACAGGGGATTTAAAAATTAGGTATCTAAGTATAAAAACTGTTAAAAGAGAACGATCCTAATATAAAAAAGGATTAAATAGACTGACAGAATGTTATGTTACTTAATATGTAAATTGCCGCATAATCTCTTTACCCTCCCACCATGCTGACAAGTTATTATAATTTCATTGTCAGTCATAAACAAAATTAAGTAAGGGCTACGCTATCTATCCTACCCATACTTTTTTCATCAACTTTTGTAATTAAAAACAAATCAAAGTTAAAGACATTAAAGACAAATGTTAAATTATGTTTATTCAAAATTAAATAAATTAAAATAACAAGAAGGTAGAAGGAGTATTAAGATATACATATTTTAGAAAATTAATAATTATCGCAAGATAAAATATTTAAATATACATATCGCCCAAATTCAATGGTTTAATTAAAAATGATTATACATAGTGATTAATATGCAGTATGTAGGGTATTTATAAGTATGTAAGTATATTTGTTTATAAACTTAATATAAGTAAAAGTATTTAATTATTTTCATAAATTATATTGAAAACACATGAATTGCAATATTAAACGAACGTATATATATAAATATATGCTGTGTTTTCTTTTAAATAAATTCATTGTTAAATAATAACAAAAAGACGATGAAATACAAATAAAATTAACAATTTAACTTACGTTTATTTTGGGTCATCGAAGTCAGCAGGCCCCCGCCCGATTATATAATTGTGCTTATAAAAAAGAAAAAATTTAAGGAAAAGCAGACAAACATTAAACATAGAGGTTTTAATTTTGCATCAAGTACTTTCTTAATGTGTGCATTTTTAAATGCTTTTGTTGTTTTTCCCGTTTTATATAAAGCAATAATGAACATTATAATGTTTGATTTTTACTTACTAATATTGAAAATTTTTGGTGTTTGTGCTCTTTAAAATTTATGATACTTTAAGTGTCACTTTCATTGTTGGTTTTGATGCTGTGGAACCTGTATTGAATAAAAAATTAATGAAAATTACATCATAATACATAAATCCGATTGGAAGAAGGAAAATTATGTTACACTTACCATCAAAGCCGCCTCATCTAATATATCGTTCAGTGAACGCCTCAATTTCGCTCTAGCAAATGAAGCTTGTTCTGGTGGCAGGTTTCTCAATTCGGCGGCAATATATTCCCCTAAAGCCGTACTTGCGTCCTTTGATTGAGTGTAGGCGGATGGCAATGATAGGGGTGCCTCAAATGCCATTTCCTTTATATCCACATTGCTTGATGGTGTTGACGAAATTGTTGGAGTACTATTTCGGCTGCGTTTATTTCCAAAAGGACATGACGAAATTGATGTCAACTCATCGCTAAATCCGAATTCATCTGCGATCGATTCATCTGTGATTTCTGATTTCTGTAAGAATAAAAAAATAGTAAACGTCATATGTACATAATTCTAAAGTTTATCTTAAAATGCATTACCACTTGCATTGTTGAAATAGATTCCGTATCATGGCGTATTTTTGTTGTCTCCAAAAACATCATTGGTTTGAAGTATCGCCAAGCAATTTGAAATTCCTCATCAGCGCCTTGGCCTGATTCTTTTCTTTGAAGCTTTTGAAGATTTCGATTGAAAGTGATGCGGATATTCGCCCATTTTCCTTTGCAATCATTGATGCTTACAGGAATGGAATCTGCCACTTCCTGCCATAAATTCTCTTTGGGAAGTTTATATTCAGCGCAACCAACATCCCATAAACTTCGTCGTCCCTTAACTTCCTCAATTAATTTCATTATATCCTTATGCGTCCAAACTGACTCCACTTTTTTCCTGTAGGATTTCTTTTTTCGCCTTGTTTTTTTTGCGGCATCAGACTGTTTTGGCGATTGATCAAGAAAAGGCAGTTCATTTGACTGAAATCTGGATTCAAACATTTCTGTCTCCAAAAACATCATTGATTTAAAATATCGCCAAGTAATTTGAAGTTGCTCATCAGCGCCTTGTCCGGACATATTTCTTCGAAGCTTTAGAAGATTGGAATTGAAAGTGGTGCGGAGATTCGACCATTTTCCTTTGCAATCATTGAAGCTTACAGGAATGGAATCTGCCACTTCCTGCCATAACAAATCTTTGGGAAATTTATATTCAGCGCAACCAACATCCCATAAACCTCGTCGTCTCTCAACTTCCTCGATTAATTTCTTTACATCATCATGCATCCAAACTGACTCTACTTTTTTCCTGTACGATTTTTGTTTTCGCTTAAATTTTTTTCCGGCATCAGAGCCTACTGGTGATTGAACAAGAAATGGAGGTTCATTTTGCTGAAAGCTGCACTCAATCAATTCTGTTTTTACAATATCTTCAACTAAAAGGCATTCCATTTCTATTTACGATTTTCACTTTTTAACTTTCGCATAGCTTTAAATTTAAAATTTGGTAAAATTGAAAATACAAAAAGTATTTTTTTAGTGACCAATGTTTTTGCAGCGCTGCCAATACAAATATTTTTCAGACAATGTTGCCATTGTCAGGCAGAGACCTGCGCTGTTTCGGCTGTAAGCCGGCTGTAAGCCGGCTGAGCTTAGCCGCCGAATATATTCAACAGCCGTCGCCGCTGAAAAATATCATGAAATATCTTGGATGCAATAATCTTATGCTCCTTTATTCGAAATTTGTATTATCTTGAAATTTGTATTAATTAAACTTTTTAGAAACTTATCTTAAGACTAATTAAGAGATTTATCGTTCAACAGATTTATTTTTTTTTTGCGTCCTATATTTATATTCCTGCTAGTTAAAGTTTAAAGTTAACTGAAGACATTTTTTCAGTTTAATTTAACTCAAACAAAAAGTTCGAAAGAACTAATTCTTAATTCATTTTTTTTAAATCAAATAAAATGTGTACTAAACCATTTTATTAATTCAAAAGGTTTATTCCTTAGCCCCATTAACACGAAGACTGGATATGTATTAAATAATAGTTATACTGAGAGTTTTCATACAAACATAATTTTAACCGGCAGTATAACTATTAGTTAACGCATAACCCTTTTAATTCAATCTTTCAACTTTTTTTAATTCAATCTTTGGCAAAATAGCTCAATCATATTAAATGTTTCTTTAATTCAAATCTATTACAAAAAGACTTTTTTAAATTTGGATTAGTAGATTTGAATTAACAAAAAGTTAATAATTCATGAATTTTTAATTAATATCATTATGAATCAATTCAAATATGAATTAGTTTTTTTGGGAATGGAGTAAATTACTGACATATATACCCTTTATAAGGGTATAATTTCTATTGAAATTTACATTTCGAAGCCCCCAAATAACATCCAATACGATTGACACATCAATATATCCCCAATATTCCGGGTTCGGTAGCTATTTAAATTGGGGAAAATAAGCAAATAAACGTAGTCGTGATTTTTTACCTATTTTTATACCCATCACCTTTCTGTTTGTAATTTCTATATTTTTCATTTACGACACCATAAAGTAAGTATATATTCTGGATCGTTATAGATAGCGGAGTCGATATAGCCATGTTCGTATGTCCATATGTATGTTGAAATCAATTTTCCGAAGCCCCCTAATAACTTACATACATGACTGATACGTCATTATATGCCATATAGTCCAACTTAGGTTGCTATATAAAATCGGATCTATATGTGGATTACTAAGTCATAGACAATATTGATATCTAATGAAAGACATTTCAAAAACCTTTCCAACCTTGTAAATTCAGACCAAAATCAAATTTTTTTTTACCAAAAAAAAAAAAATTTCAATATAATTCCAGTAGTTAGTATCACAGCAATTGTATTTAAGTTGACGCTGTCGAAACGTACTAACCGTACGATTTTATTTGTTTTGTATTTTCATAAATTCAAAACCAAGCCCATGGGACCATATATTGCTCATGTTCTAACTCATCAAAAATATTTGCCAAATTTGTGCTCAACGAAATGGCAATGTCAATTTTAATTTAACGGTCAGTTACGGCTTCCTGTTTATAAACATTTCCATCAATAGAAACGTTTACTTATCAACAATGTTGATAACACGTTGTTATTAACATTGTTTATTCATGAAACTACTAGAAGATGCCACTGTCTATATAAATAGTAACTGCGAGTTGCAGAGCATTCTAAAAAACGTAGGCGCTGTTAGACTCAACACCAACTGTATTAAAAGAGAGTGTGTGTTAATTTAAATAAATAAAGAGTTGTTACAATTTTTAAACTACTATCACTTTTATTTGCATTTAAAGTAATACGGTTTATTTAAAGGAAGTAAAAATCCGTTTTTAAAAGGTATGTTTTTATATTTTGGACTTTTGACCAAAAATTGATATACAACTGAAAATCTTTTTAACTTAAAAACTTTTGTTTTTGGTTAAACTATGTTATGCCTACGACTGACTATTCGCTGAAGTTGAATAATTTTTTAAATAAAATTAATTGATTATTAAGGTTTACGGTTTTCTTTACTAATAGATTTTATTTTATTTTAATTTCTCTTTTCTTTAATTTCTTATATAAATACATGATTTTGCTTTAAATTAATTTTAGTTGTTTTGTTATATCTTTCTTGTTCTTTAAATTTTTGGTACAAACATTATTTATATAATTTTTTTATTATTATTAATATTAATTAAATTTAGTTTAATACAATAGAAAAAGAAGAAAAATAAACTATATGAATACAAATACTACAAATTCTTGTGTTTTATTTGCGCATAAAATATTTTATTTTCTTGTTTACAAATTTGTTTACGTTTTTATATAATTTTTTTTTTTTTGTTCAAAAACAATTAAATGCAATTTGTTGGGTTTAAATATACATATACAAACATATTAGTTAAAAAAGAATAAAAATATAATTTTGATTGAACTCATTTTTTTTAATTAATAAAGACGAACTACAGTAGATTGGTTATATGAAAAGGTGAAAAATGAAAGCACTTTAATATTTATTCATTAATACATAAGTTTTTACCTTGGATAGTTTGTAGAAATTATCAAGGTTTTTCATATTTTTAATGTTTTTGTTATAAGCCACAATAAAGTTTATATTGTTAGTTGTTTTTTTTTCATGAATCACTTATTGTTTAAGGACTTTGGGTATAAAAAAGTATTGGTTGTGTGTATTAAAAATTTTGCGCTAAAAGTAGTTTATTTATGATTTTTTAGTTTCTAAAATATGTAGAATTTTTTGTAGGTTTTTTTTTAAAAAAAAAGGTTTTCAACAACATGCGTATAATGTTTTAATTGATTATGATTAAAAGTTTAAATTTGTTGAAGGTCAATGAAAGAGAACTTTTCTGATATCTCTATTTAAATATTGTTTGGATTTTCTTTCTTTAAATAAGATAAAAATATGACAAATTTTATTTTAAAAAATGTATGGAAATACTTAGTTGTGTATTGAAAACCTTTTCTATAATTTATATTTTATTTAAAACTATAGGGGACTTTTATAAAATTACAATTATGTATTTGCCATTTAATATGTATTATTTTAAATTATTTTTATATTTCTTTATCAATTATTTACTAAATTTTTGTTATTTTTTATTAATTGCATAAATTTTACTCCATCATGTATGATATAATTTGAATTTTCTCTTAAGGAAATTTGTTTAATTATAACTTTATAAGTTTATATGTTATTTTTACAATATAAATCCTCTTTAGACAAAAACATGTGAAAACAGGATTTTCTTTATTAAAAACAAACAAAAAAAAATTACAATATTTGTTTTATATTTATAAAAAATTTGGAAAAAACATTATTTTTTTTTATATTTATCTAAATTTTGTTTAAATATTTAGGGAATTATTTTATAAAAGGATATGGACTCATTATTGTTTCAATAATTAAATGCATATTGTGGTAAATCTAATTGACACCAGCAAAACGTAAAAAAAAGATGAGAGAATATGAAAAAGAAATGATTAATTCAAATAAAACATAATATGCATAGAATCTAAATAAAAAAAAATCACATACATATAAAATAATAATTACTTATTTATACAACAATCGATACACTGTTTTCACTATAATTTAATTACTTAACAAACAAACAGCTATATAAAATATACTAAAATGTTAAGAAAAGTTAATTCTTGTTTTCTTTAAATGTAGCCTTTCACTTTGTTTAACTATGGCAAATGTAGAGAGAGTTTTAATTATATGAGTTAAAATATATAGATTATAATTTACGTTATGTTTGCCATAACTTTTTCAAAACATAAAGAAAATGCAAACACTTTGCAATTTAAAATTTAATTTTCAGGAAAAAAACGATTTATATTCCAAAGAAGTCTTAAATGATCATAATACTTCTGAATCTAAAAAACATACCAATTTTTAGATTCTGCATTAATTTGAAAACTTCTTTTGCCTATGCAAATTCGATCTTTTGATTTTAAAATATAGTTAAGCAGTAGTTAAGAAGAAACTCTAATGTCTATTTGGTTAAAACAGACACAACAATCTGCAATGGGTATATTAAGAACTAAAGTTGCGTTGTGAGTTTCCATGATGATATTACCGATGCCACCTGGCAGCTATAATTAATTATCTGTTGCTAAATTGTCAACCACAAATTTGTGGTTGCCCTACGACAAGCCAACTGAAGTTCGGTTGCCATCCATAACCGACCCCCAAAATTCTTATTGTTTTTGCCCGAAAACCTCTATATGAATTTGGTTCAAACTTTGTCATATCTACATTTATTTCTTAAATACTGAGTAACAAAACATATAATACAATAAATATGAGAATCTTTAGAGATTCAAGTTTTTGGTATTTATTACAGAAAGTAAAAAAGTGGAAGCATTTGCTTCTATAACCCTTAATTGACAAATCCTCAATTCTGCAAATCGCGTACATTGAAACGATTTACAGAACACCAAAATATGTGCATTCGTTTTAAAACCAGTACACGAATCATGTGTGCCAAATGTATTTTTTTTTGTAGAGGAAGGCAGTTTCAAGTAAAATGCCCAAATCAGACTTAATTGGGCGGGCGGTGTCCTTTGATGTTTTCGTAAAGCACCATTACCAAAAAGTGTTTTTGAGAAACCTCTAACAAGTTATATTCAAAAATTATGATTCAATATTCTAACAAGACTTAGTCCCAGCACTTAACGGCAGGGAAAGTTAAGGTCCAAAGTATGTTTGGCTTATTATGAAAACAAGGATCATGCTAATCGGCGCGTGACATGTAATTTTATTATAGGTTTCGAACTTTTTAATAATTAGACTTCGAGAAAATATTCGAATTGGGCCGAAGTATTCATAATTCGAGAAATATTTGACAGAATATCGAGACTAAAATTAAAAAAATACAGAGATAATGCAATTTTGAAAGAGAAACATGCTTTATAAATTTGGTGATGCATAAATTATTGTAGAAAATTTAGATTTGTCTTGAACTAACAAATGTTAGATACCGATCGGTTAATATTCTGCCTTAAAGCGCGATTTCTGTGGGATTCTATTAATCTTATTTTTTGCACCTATTTCTACAACTATATTAGATTCCATTAATTTAAGACAAACTCTTCTATTTTTTTTAATGGACATTTTTAGAAGAGTCATTTTGAAAATTTGGCTGAATTATTATAAACAAAGAAATTAAATACACTTCGAAAATTACTAGGTAATAATTCATCAAAATAATTTTCTAGTTTCCCTATTATTGGCTACTGAATTAAAAAATCACCAAAAGATATTAATATTAAAGGAATATATAATTCATATAAATATATTTATCTGTTTCGGGAAGAGATTTTCGCTAGAACATTTCTGTGTTTTAGAAGGGGATTGTTTTCTAGAAAATTTACATTATTATCTAACTTTAATGGACATGGAAAGTTTCCAGATTGTTGTAAACATAAATGATAAGTAAATTTTGAGGTTATGAAGAAAATTAAATGTCAAATAATGAAATGTCAAGGATGACAGCTCAATCCTTTGACATTTATTTAGTAAAAACTTGGGATATGTTAACCATGGAACGCAACACTCGTGAACAATGAATTTTAGCTGTGAAAATTTACTATCAAAATGCTGAAAATTTTTGCTATATCACTTCGTAAAATTCAAACAGTTTTTCCTCGTAATGAGGCTCCCACATCAAAATAACTCTTACATTAATTCCCTAGTTATTATGTTGGCTACTGAATTAACAAATCAACGCTTTAATTAAAACATCTAAAATCGAAAATAAAATACATATGTTGTATATTGCTGGTGATTTATATAAATATAAATAAGTTGGTAGGTTGAGTTGCTATTATTGGTTTTTGGTACAACCGCAACTTTTAGTTTAAAAATAATAAAAAAAATATTAAACTTAAATAAAAAAAAAACACATTAAAATAAAACAAACACATAGTACATACATATTTAAAATATAAAAAAAAATAATAATAAAAATAAAAATACATAAAATAAACGGTGTTTTTCAGTTTTTCGAAAAATGCTAACAACAGCACACTTCATCTATTTGCTTTAAAATACGGCTCCTCTTTGTGTATTATGCTGCCAATAAATTTCGTATATTTTTGGGCGTATTTTCTTCATTTAAGTGTTTGGTTGTATACCGCAGAGCATTGAGCAGGGGTTCTGCTTTTATGGCTGGCTGAGCTTGCAATAGTCGTACACAACCTTTGACATCGACATGAGCACCGCGTGCAAACGCCCCCACTGGATGGACATGATCGTATAGAATAACTAGACCGACCATAACTCTTAAAACAAGCAGGTGGGTTTCTTCACGTTCGATTTGTTGTAGGAGTTTACTGGGAATAGGAAAAAAAAATAGAAATGAAAAATAGTTAAAAATATTTATAAAAAAGGATGATATGTAAATTGATGATTTATTAAGAGTTAGGTTTGCTTAAGTTAGTTTTACTAAAGCAATGAAGTATTTAAATGAAATCTATCCAAACTATTCTTAGTAAATATTTAACTACTTACGGATTTTCCAACATTCTCAGACACACTTTAGCCATTGTTCCCAGTGTTTCTGTTGTATTTTCCACATCATCAGCATTATCATTCACAAATTTCGAGGTAGCTTCACTTAAAACTTTTAACATTGGTGTGGCATGGGCATAAAACAATGACATACGATTCGCCAATTCGGTTGGTACCAACATATTATTTGTGGCATCAATACGTTGTCGACTGACGATACGTCTGTAATAACTGAAATCATTTTGTATCGCAGGTGTTTTCATCTGAAATTAGAAAAAAGAGCAACATTAACAAAATTTGCTAAAATTATTCTTAAATTTACAATTAAAGTTCGTGGGACAATTAAAATTTGTAAAAAAAAAGATATTTAAAATAATGCTTTCTTCATTTTTGATTAAAATATGCAAATACATCATATTACATACATATGTGTACACTATTTTAAACTTTTACTATCAGAAATAACCAAGTAATAACCATAATTCAAAACAATGTATCATCAAGTGCACAAAATAACGTTTTGAGTAATTAATTACCTTACTTTAAATTTGTTGCAATTGAATTTTTTACAGTCTTTATGAAAATTTAATGAAGTACCTTATTTATACCCTTCACCTTCGTGAGAAGGGTATATATAAGTTTGTCATTCCGTTTGTAATTTCTAAATTTTTCATTTCCGACCCTATAAAGTATATATATACTGGATCCTTATAGATAGCGGAGTCGATTAAGCCATGTCCGTCTGTTGAAATCAATTTTCTGAAGACCCCAGATATCCTCGGGATCCAAATCTTCAATAATTCTGTCAGACATGCTTTCGAGAAGTTTCCTATTTAAAATCAGCAAAATCGGTCCACAAATGTCTGAGATATGAGAAAAAAACCAGGACAACCTCGATTTTTGACCTATATCCGGATTACTAAGTCATTAATATAGATAATATGTATATCTAATGATAGATATTTCAAAGACCTTTGCAACGACGTATATAAGACTATAGTTAGTTGGACCTACAATGGGTCAAAATCGGAAAAAATATTTTTTAAACCGAATTTTTTTTTCACCAGAAAAAAAAATTTAAAAAAAAAAATTAAAATTTAGAAAATTTATAAAAAAAAATATATTAAAATAACAATTCGAAAAAATTTTTTTTCCAAAAAATGAAAAACAACTTTGGAAAAAATAAATAAATTTTGTTTACCTAAAAATATTTAAAATTTGTATTTTGCTCTTTTACTTGTTTTTATTTAATTTTTTATTTTTTCATACAAATTTATATTGATGATACGTTATTTTGGTTTTATAAAACAACAATTCAAAATAACGTAAGACACATAGCATAAAGTGTACTTTAAAAAATTATTTTTTTTTATATATTTCTAGTTTCATTGTAATTCAGATTTGAAAATTTTGTTTCAATATCTCAAATAGTTTTCATTTCAAATCGTTTTAGGCTTCTCCTATAAACTTATGAAAAATAATGTTACGTCATTTTGTCTGTCAAATGATGAAATGTCAAAAATTGAGCTGTCATCTTCTGACATTTATTTTGTACAAACTTTGTACACTTTAACTATGAAATGCTGAATTTGAAGGTACCACATCGTTAAATTCGAGTAATTTTTCTTCTATGGCTTCAGCAAGATTGCACCACGAGCCACACAGCTATAAAATGCAGGAAGTTTTGCTTTACTTCTTTAATTTGAAAAAAAGTGCCGCTGAAGCACACCCATTGCTCACCAAAGCTTATGATGAATGTGTTCCATCAGTTTTAACGTGCAAGAGATGGTTTGTGCCAGCCAAAAAAAAGCCAAGCATTGGAGGCATTACTCCATGAAGATTGTTGTAATACTCAACATGAGCTTGCAAAATCAGTGGGACCTACTCGAGCAGCAATTTCAAAATGAGCAGCAGAATTCATTCAATATCAGGGAAATCGGGTACCATACGAATTGAAGCCGAGAGACCTTGAAAGACGATTTTGCATGTCTGAAATGCTGTTTGAACGCTATAAAAGAAAATCATTTTTGCACCGAATCATTACGATGAAAAATGGATTCATTACGGAAACCAAAAGCGTGAAAGATCGTATGTGAAGACCGGCCAACCTTCGAATCGACACCAAAGCCAAATATCAATGGCGCTAAGGTAATTCTCTGTATTTGGTGGGAGCACCACCTGACCAGAGCACCACAGGGAACATGTACCGAATGCAACTGATTCGTTTGTAGCTTGCATTGACCTAAAAATCGGTTGATGCTTCATGTTCTTGGCTCGGAATCTAAATGTTGCCAGAAAGATGGGAAAAGGTCATATCTAACAATGGACAATACTTTATATCGTCAAATGTTTCAAAATAAAAGCATCAAATTTTAAAAAATCTCGCATTTCTAAGATATACACCCAACATGTTACTCGATTTTGTTTTCAATATCGACTCCGCTATCTATAACGATCCAGAATATTTATAAATGCAAATTGTAGACATTTCAAATGGAATGACAAACTTACATATATAGATATGACCTTAAAACTCATGGTGAAGGGTTTAAAAAGAGTTTTAAAACAATTTTTCTACGTAACCTCAAATTTGCCAACCCAGTAGAACATCCTCCCATTTCGTAATGGAATGTGTGAAGTGTCATTAGATATCAGAATCGTGTTCACATTATCACTGAATTATACCGAGGAGACAGCTGTCCGAATTTCCGAATTATATAATTAGCAGAATTGAATTTAAAAATTTAATATAATTCTCTGTCGCTTAATTTCTCGATTTGGCAATGTCGCCTTTGGACTATTTTCTCTGGGGCCATGAACCGGATTTACATGACCAAACCAACTGATTCTTTGAAAAATACGTTTTTACAAAATGTGGTTCAAAGTTGTTGAAAAAAGAGAGCCTGCAACACACTATCCATAATTTTGCAGACTAGCTCCTAGTATAAACCCTGTTGTCATTATATATCAGATTACGTACACTCCATTCCTGATTGAATGGAATTAAAACTTTGAACAACGTTCCAAAGACCGTAAGAGTATTTTCAAAGTCGTAGGCAGAAGCTTGGTTCAGGAACGAGGTCATCAAGCTTAAGATTATTGTGGGCTATCTGCTTTATTATTTATTAAGAGTCTCGGAAGGACTAGGAAAACAAAGATAATATTTTGATAGAAAGAGATTTTCGATCATCAATATTCTTTTCCAAAGAAACATATAAGCCAGATCTTATAGAATTATCATTGAATTTAGTAACTTTTCTTTAAGCAAACATTAGTACCATCAATAAGGTAAAGTACCTGCATAGGGTATAAATAAAAACTAAAAGTACTAAATATGGAAGTGGCGGTACTAAAGAGAAAAACTATTGAATATTTCATCAACTAAAAAAAAAATCATTTACATATTTAGTTGTTTATTACAATAGATTAAACTGGTTTCACGTTTCATTCATTAATCACAGTTGCATATAAATAATCTAACCTAAAAATAGGTTTGAATTGAAAACTTTTTACAATAACTTACAGTGTTAATTGTAAAATAACTGAGAAATTAAACTTTAAGAATTTTACATAAACTCAGAATTAAATAAAAACAAATTAGAATATGAGGATGTGAAAATTTACTTAAGCCAACAAACTGAGAGAGACGTGTTTGAGATTATCAGAGGTGAAAATTACGTGATTTGACAAATTAAGAGTATTAAATTACATACATAAATAAATAATAAAAAACAATTTGTGCGTTAGATGTTCACTACAAAAATAGTATCTGTAAGTAACAAATTTGTTTATTTATTCACTTAAACCTATTAATGTTTACTAAAAGATGACTTCAACAATAATAATAAAACAACAACAACAAAAAGTAAAAATTAACATAAATCGTAATTATTTTTCCATATGAAATAATTCAAATAAATTTTGAGTTCAGGGAAAAACGTGAGGTTTTGTGCAAACGAGAGATTTCTCAGCCACATGGAAACGAATGGATGGGACTGAGCGAGCGACACCTCTCATTAACAAGGTTCTAAATTAAAATTTTTAGTTTTTTTTTTGTTTAAATTTCTTTATATAAATAGTGATGTCAATAAGTTAATTTTTGTAGTTTTCAAATAAAATTCATTAAAACAACATGTTGATTAAGGTAAGTTATTACATATTATACAAATTTTGCATAATTTAAATTTTAATCAAATTAATATTTTGCAATTTAAATCATTTTCCTTTTCTTTATTATTAGATAAACTGGCATTTATGTGTGTTTTTATTAATATTCAACTATTTCCACTATGGCGGAACTGTAAACTATAATCCATATGCAAGTAATCAACCTCACCTGTTACATGCCACAAATAGTGATAATGATGACTACAAAAACAATGCACCACAACCTGCCACCAATGATTACACTGTTTATAGACAATCTCAGCAAAATCTACAAGGAAATTCTAATTATCAACAATTGTATCGTTATTATTACACTCCACCATATCAGCAACAGATGCAGCCACCTCAACCCACACAACTATGGTCTGGTCCACCCATAGTAGTTGAGGATGACATTCAACAACAACAACAGCAGTCGTCATCAACAGCAAATATTCCACCAACATTGTACCAACAACGTTCTACTACTACAAGTAGCATGTTATTGCCATCTCTACATAGGAATTCGAAAGCACTACCACCGCCAGTTTATAGCCCACAAAATACTCGTACTACCCAGTTTGATTATAACAACAACAATAACCATAATATTGTTTATCATAGAGATTTTAGACATCAAATTGATGCCATACCTGAATCAAAACACACTACACAACCAGACATCGTATCTTGGAATAATCAACAGCAACAACATCAGCTACTGGAGCCCCAACAACAACAGGAGCCACAACAATTTTATGCCACTAATACGAATTTACGTTACAATGGAATTTCAAATGATTTAACTTCATTGAGAAAAGATAATGTACCAGATTATGGAGAACATTTTAAACGTTATTTAGAAAATAATCCACATAGAATTAGACCAATATATTAGATTAGAATGGAGGCAGAAGAAAGTGATAATAAAAAATGCTAAATAGAACAAGTAAGAAAGTATGATCGGTTAGGCAGGACAAGGCTTTACCCTACACCATTTGAGATGCTATAGTAGGTAATAATATAAGTATGTATATTTAATAAAATTGTTATTTTGTATAAGAAGTTTCTTGTTGTTTATTATACTTCCAGACTCATATCTCTAGAGTCCAATTCAGGTAAAACTGGTTGTCTGAATCATGTATTATGTTACAAAAACCTATTTTTAACTTGAGTGATTTTGTTTCCAAACTAGAGTTCCTAATTTTCCCAACTTTTTTCATTCTTGGGAAATATTAAAAACTAGCTGACCCGACAGACTTTGTCCTGTCCAAGCAACAACAGCATACATGTAAAAATCAATGTACATATTTTGAGTTTTTATATAAGTACTTACCGAATTTAGATATTTTGAGTTTTTATATAAAAAATCGATTTTTTTTTCGAAATATGAGTGATCACAGATCGAGCTGCTTTTCTTGATTAAACGCTTATTTGCGAAGTTATTAGAGATTTGAGATATTGTGAGTTTGTATTTAAAAAATCGATTTTTGTTCACAAATATGAGTGATCACAGATCGAGCTGCTTTTCTTGATTAAACGCTTATTTGCGAAGTTATTAGAGATTTGAGATATTGTGAGTTTGTATTTAAAAAATCGATTTTTGTTCACAAATATGAGTGATCACAGATCGAGCTCCTTTTCTTGATTAAACGCTTATTGGCCAAGATATTAGCGATTTTAGATATTTTTTTAGTTTTTATATAAAAAATCTATTTTTGTTCAGAAATATGAGTGATCACAGATCGTGCGTAAAAAAATTTTGTGGACTATTGCCAACATTTAAAAAAAAAATAGTCAAATCGGTCCAGGCGTTCTGCGATTTTAGATATATCGAAACAAAGTGGGCGTGGTAAATTTTCCTTGCGTATTTTACTACGACCATTTAAAAACAAATTATCCAAATAGTCGTTTTCCGATTTTAGATAAATCGAAAAAAGTGGGCGTGGTCAATTTTTCCTTCAGTAAAAACTTAAATTGGATAACTACGAATATTTAAACAAAAAGTTAGCCAAATCGGTGTAGACGTTTTCCGATTTTAGATTAATTTCAAAAGATCATTTTAAAAAAAATTGTCTAAATCGGTTCGTCCGTTCTCAACTGATGAAATTACCAACGAACGACAATTGATTTTTATTTATATAGATAGATAACGGTTAATTTCCGGCAATTTTTTAATACTAAATTAGGCCAAACATCAGTAAAATCCCAATTCAACATATAAAGAGTATGTCTTAAGAACGCGACATTTTTCTGGCAACATATTGATGCTGAGCCAAAGAACTGCTCATTTTTTGAGGCCAAGAACGAATCAAGCCAATATCGGATACTCTGTTCCAAAGTGAAGTGTATTCCAGAGGGGACGTTCTGCATCGATCTAAGCAAATAGTAGTCGGGCGGTTCGCGGTCTGGACTATAAAGCGGGGGAGGCAAAACTTCCCAACCACTTCATTCTAATTGTAACATGTGGCCTAGCGTTGTCATGATGGAATATTACGGTTTCATGTCTGGCCGCATATTTTCGTCCAATGCTCGTTTCAAACGAATCAGTTGATGGTCTGACTAGATTTCAGCAGCCCATAATAGATAGGAACCTTTCGGTCCCACCAAATACAGACCATTACCTTAGCGCCGTGGATATTTGGATTTGGTATCGATTCGGCTGGTTGGCTGGACTTCGATCTCTGACGCTTCGGGTTATCGTAATGGTTCTATTTTTCGTCACAAGTAATGATGTGCAAAAATTATTTTCTTTTATAGCGTTCAAGCAGCACTTCAGACATACACAGAGAAAACAGATTTGTAATTATTTGTTTAAGAAAAAAAAAACAACAACAATTTGATAATAGGAATCAAACAATAACAAATTAAAATCCCACTTGATTTTATTTTAATGAACAATTATTCAATTGCAATGCAAGGGGCTTTACAATTTATAATGATCTGACCAGCGGCAAGCTTTAGGTGTCAATTTATATAAAATGAGTTTTATTTTCTGAGTTGTATGCGAACTTTTATTTTTACGTTGAAAAATAACTGTTTTAGGTGGATTTTTATTTTTAAAGCCACAAAATAAATGTTATAAAATAACTTTTTTGATAACACTTATAACCGTAACGGTCCCTGGTTATTTCGGTAACGATTGTCAAGCTAAAAGCGTAATTTAGAGGTAACAGTAGCCGACCTTGGTTTCTTTCTTGAACTACGCGTGGTATGAGCAATATTTTTTTATGCCCTTCAAATGGGCAATTAATTTTTAATATACACTAATACCCCGGTTTGCGTCGCTTCATTCTGCGTCGGTTTCGAAGTTGCGTCTTTTAAAATTTCTGTGATTTCGAAGTTGCGTCGATTTTGTTCCAGTTTGCGTTGCATGGCTTCGAAGTTGCGTCGTTAGTGCTTCAATTTGCATCGTTTTTGTTTCATTTTGCGTCGCATGGCTTCGAAGTTACGTCGTTAGTACTTCGATTTGCGTCGTTAATATGAAAATGTTTGTATTGAAAAATCAATTTTTTCAGCAAAAATTATGAATCTAGGAACCAATTAAATGAAAATCAATACAAATGTATGGAAAATCGTGCTTCGTTT
The DNA here is from genome assembly GCF_958450345.1 of Calliphora vicina. Classification (NCBI taxonomy): domain Eukaryota; kingdom Metazoa; phylum Arthropoda; class Insecta; order Diptera; family Calliphoridae; genus Calliphora; species Calliphora vicina. The sequence goes on along the minus strand of NC_088782.1, from coordinate 33,785,572 downwards.
TGCGTCGTTTCGATTTGCATCGCGTTTCTCCAGGCTCAATTAGGGGCGCAAACCGGGATATTAGTGTATTTCATTTTGAAAGTAACTTTCGTTTCGGAAGAGAACTTTTTCAAATCAGAATGTTAATCAAATTTGAAACATTTTTATTATCATTATTTTATCTTAATATTAATATCCTTAGAAATTTTAATGTTCAGAAGAATTATACAGAATTATTGAGATAATTATCAAGATCGCTGCATAATATACATATTTATGACTGTTCAAACAGTAGTCCGGGAGGATATTTTTATGGGGGATAGGTGAAATCATGGACCGTTCCCCATTTTCAATACCAAACCAACCTTATCATACAGTGAGTATTTGTGGAAATTTTCAAACAGCTAGCTCCTTTCGTTTAAGCCCTATCGTGTTTTCAACAGGCAGACAGACGGACGGACATAGCTAGATCGTCTTAGAATCTTATGAGGATAAATATAATGTGGATATAAAAATAATGACTTATTTTGTAATTTTGTGATATGGTCTTGTGAAATGTACTCAAACTTATTTTTAGTGGGGTGACTGAAATTTGAAGCTAAACCTAAGCTAAAAAATTTTCCAATTTAGAATTCATCAAAAATTATATTGTAGTAAACAATTTGTCTTTGTTTTCTGATTTTTTTTATGTTCTATTTAAATAATAATAAAAACAATAACTGAATTGGAATGGAAAGATGACAATAATAACATTCAGTTTTGCTCACGCCATTCATGTCATCATGGTATAAATTTCAATTGATTCACACTCATTTGCTCACAGATGCAATTGACAAAATCATTGTCTATAGTAATTTGTTTGCGCTACACAAGGGGTTATGGACCAAGGTAAAAATAATGTGACAATAAGGATGTATTTAATTAAGATTGCAGAGATATATTTTTAAGCATGAATTTAAACAACTATTCCATAGGGGCAGTTAGATTGGCAAATATTAATATGCAATTTTTATATATTTGTTGGAATTAGGGTACTTTAATTGTCGTTTATGATCATAACTTTTAACATTTTGTTTATAGAATTTCTGTTATAAACATTTTATAATATTTCTGTGTGTCTGTATGTATATAATAGGTACCAAATCACATTCATCGCATTTGATCTCAAATATATATAGAAAAACCGCATGAATTAAATTAAAATATACAACATTTATAATTATCGAATGATGTGATACACATGGTTTTAAATGAGTAAGTAAATATTATTGTTGTTATTATTATTATTGTTGTGAAACAATGAGATAAATAATCTGTTAAATACTTTTACATTCAATACGATTCTTTGTGTATATGTAGTTTGTTCATATGTTATAATCACTGGTTCGAAAGAATTAATTCTTAATTACATTTTTGTAATCAAAATTTCTTAAGCATTCCGTTAATGAATTAATTCATAGGCTTAATTCCTTTGTACTTCAAATATATTGAATTTATTCCTTTGAGAATGCATTATTTATTGAGTTAATTCCTTATTGAATCATTAAAATTTTCTTGAATTCAAAATGTATTGAATTATTAAATTTTTCTTCCATTCAAATCTATTACGAAAAGGCTTATAGTGCATTTACACCGAAGCGAAATCTAGTGGATTTCAATTGAAATCTTTGTCAAAATCTATATCGTTTACACCGCTGTTTTTTGACATTTAGCAAGATTTCATTTAATATCAAAAACAGCTGACTAAAAAAACCTGCAGATTTTCTTTTTATTATAATTTTTAGTATTATAATTTGTATTTTCCTATGTATCACATAACTTTTATTCATATTTGCATTCATTGAACATATTTTTCAAACGCAAAAAATTTGTCCGCACTTTTTATATTATTTTTTTTATTTGCATCTGTCAAATTTTACTTGTGCAGTGCTGTATTTTTTAGTACATTATTAAGAAATTCACGGTTGCATCACTTGGTACTGAGTAGATTTCCCCAAAATCTAGTCACGAAGTAGATTTCATTTTGTATGGGAAATCTCGTCAAAATAACTAGATTTTGCTCGAAATCTCATATGTATTAGATTTCGCTTAGGTGTAGATGCACTATTAAGTAATTTGTTTTCAATTCATTTTGTAAATGATTAAAAGCTAAACAAAACTGAATGAAGAAAAAATAGTTTAATTCAATTTGTATTAGGTTGAATGAATTCTGTTATGAATTAATTCCTTCGTGAATGAATTCTGTTATGAATGATTTAATTCCCTTATGAATCATTCATAGTTGAATTGAATGAATTGTATTTAAATAAAATCATTTGAAAGAAACTAAAGAATTAGATTTTGGGAATGGTTTTATGAAATGAATGTCTGACATTTTTCAATTCCGAATTAAGATTTTAGTGAATTAAGCTCAAATTGAATTCAATAATTCAAAGCTCTGGTTATAATAAAAACTAAAAATGTGTCATTTCATTATTTTTTCTTTTACGTAGTATTTTTTTTTTTAAGGAAAAGCACAACATACTCTTAAAAGATTCCAATATATATATTACATACAAGTGCTGCGCGACTACTTTAAACTATTTGTATTTAGAAAAAAGAAGAAGAGAAAAGAAGTATATGTCTGCATTGGCTATTTACAGTGTATCGGATTTTCTCCAAGTATCCATTGAGTAGTTCCGTACACATAGACTTTGTATACATTATGTGAACGTACATATCAGCCAGATTATTATGTGTGCACAATGGGAAATTTAGCAAAACAAAGTAGTGGTTATAAACTTTAACTTTTTTTATAAACAATATTTTGAAAATATAAAACATTTTGTTCTGTTTATTAATTAAATTTTTGGTTTAAATTGATTGGACTAATGTTCCAGATGCTTTGTATTTATAACCTACCTTCAAAGTTTATATATTTTGGGAATTAAATAAGTAGTAAGTAAACATTTCCTAAATTTAAAGATAAAGCGCCATCTGGGGTATTGGCTTTTATTGCTTATAATAATTTAATAGAGCTTTTCGATCGCTAAATGCGGAATTATTTAAATATTATTCAAAATTTAAGCGATAATTGATAGCCATGTCAAACATATTATTTTGTGGTATCTTTTTACAAAGAATATTTTCAAATATATGTATATTCTAATAGGACAAATAATCTTTTAAAAGCAAATCGGAACAATAATCCTTTAAGGGCCGTTTTCTCATTAGGTGATTATCTTTTTTCCCAACGAAAAACTGCAGATTAAAGAAATTTAGTTTTCTCAATGTCTCATTTGCTTCTATTCTGTCGCAAAGCTAACCCGACCTCATCTGCCAATTATTTATTTATCGTACAGATAAATTCAATCAGCTGACTGCTGTTCATAGTTTGTATGTGTTTGTGTTTTTGTAAACGAAATTAAATAGATTTTATAAAAAAAAAGTTTAATAGAGGAATTAACATTAATTTGATGGAGGATGAACACGAAGAACATGAGTTCCAAGTGAATGCTGAACAATTTTATCATGCCAGGCCTAACTACCTGACAGACATGGAGGATAATGAATATTTCAAAAGATTCCTACTGCCGATGGCCACGTTAAACAGCTGATTTATGTAAACATGTTGTCAATTGATGGCAGGGTTCCCAACTTTCACATCTATTTTGAGAGGTATTGCCAACTGAAAATAATCTTTTTTGTCGGTATATTGAGAAAAACAAAATTGTTAACGGACAGTTTATCGGCCTAATAAATTTATGTCGACATTTAGTAACAGGCAGTTTGTCGATACATTGAGAAAACGGGCATAAATGTATTATAATAAAATTAAATAGTAAACGTTTTTAATTGAAGATTATCGATAACCAAATAACATTGAATTTTGGTTACCAAGCTCTATGCCTAAATTGTTTTGATGTATTTTCTAATTCCAGATCCGAACAGCTGTTACCCGCTGAAAATGTTTCAGCCTATGAATTTAGATTTTAGTGAATAAGACTCAAATTTATCTTCATGGAGAGTACGAGGGCGTATCAATATTTCCGTGACTTTTCGAATTTCCTCGTAGTTATATGAAATGCAACATTGTTCCCATCAAGTACCACCTGTTAATAGACTATGGAAAAAAGTGAATTTCGAGTGCTCATTAAACATTTTTTTTCCGAAAAAACCCTCAATCAAACCAAGGAAACGCTCGATTAATTCTATGGGGACTCTGCACCATCGATTTCAATAGTAAAAAAGTGGTTTACTTCATTCGTATAAGTACAAATGACGCTGAACTTTCCGGACGGCCAATTGAGGTCAGTACACCCGAAAATGACGAAAAAATCCAAGTTATGGTGTTGGCCGACCCAAGAGTAAAAGTGAGTGAGATTGTAGATGCCATAGGCATTTCATATGGCAGTGTGGTTTCGATTTTAAATGATCAGCTGGGTTTAAGAAAGTTGTCTGCAAGATGGGTGACGCGTGTGAATGAGTTTTTGATAATGAATGGGTGTAGTCTCAATGGCAAAACTCTGAATTGGGCTACGAATTGGTACCTCATTCACCATATTCTCCCGATTTAGCCCCCTGGTGACTACTTCCTATTTTCAAACCTAAAGAAACTCGGTGGTTTCAGCTCCAACGATGAAATTATTGATCCTATGAAAATCCTATTTTTTGGAAGGGATAAAAAAACTGTAGAAACGTTGGACTAAGTGTATTGAGTTAAATTATTGTTTTGCAAAAAAAAAAACGGGTTTCATTCAAAAATTCACAGAAAACCTTGTTAAGTCTTGTAGTGTTCTTCAAATTACACGTTAAGTAAGGCATTCTTCATAACACAGCACAACATGTCGATCTGTTCGAGTAGGCATTGCAATGCGTAAGACAACGTTTGAGATTACGCAACGTAAAAGATCATGACATGTTTGAGCATAGATTTTTATACCCTACACCACCAAGTATTATGCGTCTGTACTGATGTTTGTAATGCCCAAAATATTAAAGTATACCGATCAGAATCACTTTCTGAGTCGATTAAACGATGTCCATTCGTCCATCCCTCTGGCTGGCTGCGCATGTGTCATTTATTCTCACTTAGTTATTGAAATGTCGAAATTTGTGCCAACAAAAGACAAAGATCGCCCAGGCCAGCTAAACAAGTTTGAATAACAAGAATTGGAGGCATTAATCCATGAAGATTGTTGTGAAACTCAACAAGTGCTTGCAAAATCATTGGGAGCTACTCAAGCAGCAATTTCAAATAGTTTGGATTCATCCAAAAGCAGGGAAATTGGTTACCATACGAATTGAAGCCGAGAGACCTTGAAAGACTATTTTGTATGTCTGAAATGCTGCTTGAACGCTATAAAATAAAATCATTTTTGCACCGAAAAATTGATGATGAAAAATTGGCGATCAAAAAATGTATCCATTATGATAACCCGAAGCGTAAGAGATCGTATGTAAAGACCAGCCAACCAGCCGAATCGAAACCAAAGTCAAATATCCATGGCGATAAGGTAATGCTCTATTATGATCTGCTGAAATCTGGCCAGACCATCACGGGCAACCTGTACCGAGCACAACATATTCGTTTAAAGCGAGCATTGGCCGAAAAACGTTAGAAAGAAGTGGTTGGGAAGTTATAGTTCAGTCTTTGCCACATCCGACTGCTATTTGTTTCGATCGATGCAGAATGCTCCCTCTGGGACACGCTTCACTTCAGAACAGAGTATCCGAAATTTGGTTGATTCGTTCTTCGCCTCAAAAGATGAACAGTTCTTTTGGCTCGGAATCCGTATGTTTCCAGAAAGATGGGAAAAGGTCATAGCTAACAATGGCCAATACTTTGAATACATTTTTAAGTTATACATTCAATATATTATTCAGTAATTGCAAGTCATTACCAACTTTTTCCTGGATTTTATTTAATATTAGCAACATTTTTTACAAAAAATCTCCCACTGTATGCTATGCACTTGCAAAGTTGTAAGTTTAATATCATATTGGGGTATCACAATGTATAGAACTTATTTTTTTTTTGAACATGCCTTAGAATTTATTGACTTTAAGTTTAGAGCATGTGTTGTAACTTTAAGTAATGTCATGTGTAAGAACATTTAAATCTGTACAGACAGTGGATCACAGCTTGAGAGGAGCAATTACAAATTAATTTTAATTTTATGAAGAAAAATGTTAAGTATCAAAGTTTTGGTTTAAATCACTTAAGAAAATTAGTAGAACATATGTAATAAAACAAGTTAGAACGGTATATTCGGCTTTGCCGAATCTTAAATACCCTCCACCTGCATACATATTTTTTAGGTTGATATATATGGGAGCAATAACTAATTATAGGCCGATCATCATAGAATTATATATAGCGATTTTGGTATTTATGGGGAGTATTTATGACGAATTTCAACTTAATAGCGATAATTATAAGATATTTGTGCTAATTTAAGTGATTTTCGGAAATGAACTTTATATGGGGGCTATGGTCAAATATGGGCCGATCCACAAAAAATTTAGTGTTGTGAATTCTTTTAGCACGAAACTTATTGTTGCTAACTTTTGTATGGATACTGCAATTCTGAAGGCATTTTTAGACCATAGAACCATATTTCGGGAAGAAATTTGTATGAGGGCTAGGAGAAATCATGAACCGATTCTTATAATTTTCACTAGAGTTAGTCCTTTTATTATAAAAATAACGTGTGTAACGTTTTATGGTATTATCTGAAATATATTTAAACAAATAACCAAAAATATGTGAAAATTTTAAATTTTTTTTAGGTTCATAGCTCTGGTTCTACTGAACCGATTTTGCTGATTTTCAATACCAAACTGCTTAGGACAACAATAAACTTATTTTTTACAAGTCTACCAATTTTGTTTGCATATTTTGGACGTGAGCGTGTTTTACACAAACACACAGACGGACAGACAGACGGACATGGCTTAATCGACTTAGAATTTCATAAGGATCAAGAAAATATATACTTTGTTGGGTCTCAGATGAATATTTCTAAATGTTACACACGGAATGACAAACTTATATATACCCTCGTTCAACACTTGTGGTGGTGGAGGGTATAAAAAGCAAATGAATCAGTGGTTAATTAATATTTATGAAGTGCTAAATTTCTTTTCTTAAATCTAAAGTTTTTAAATTCTATACAAAACTTTAGATAATGTTGCACAAATTATTATGTTCATATTTTTAATCACTTGTTTCTTTTAAGCTGTGAAGTTACTGTTGTTATGTACACATTCATATATTGTACATATACACATCTGCTCAAAATAATAGATACACCAAAATGTATTTTTTAAAAACGAAAAAAAATAATGGTATATTGTAAAATTATAAAAAAAATTCAGTCGATTTTTATTTATAGTTAAAAGGAGAGTAAAAAACAAAAACAAAATATTTCATAATTAATAATAAATATTATAAAGTAAATTAAATTTCTTAAATTTCGAAAAATTTGGTGCTCATAATAATAGATACATTTTTAAAAATTCTTATTAAACAAAAGCTAATAAATTTTATCTTAAAAAAATTAGTTTATTATTAAAGTAAAGCTAGTATCCAGTATATCCACCTTTGTTTTGTAAAACTTTCTCCACTCTTCTGGGCATACGGGATATCAAGTTCTGACACTTCTCCAATGGAATCTCGTACCATATGTTTTGCGTTTTCTCCCATAAATCGTCATTATTTTTGAAAACTTCCTTCGAAAGCCTTATCTTTAATTCACTCCACAAGTTTTCTATTGGGTTTAAATCAGGGGATTGGCTGGGCCAGCTTAAAACAGGTACGTTATTCTCCAAGAACCAGTTTTTAACTAATCTTGAACTATGTTTTGGGTCGTTGTCCTGCTGGAATGTCCATATTAATGGCATATTTTCCGATGCATATGGAAGCATTACGTTTTCCAATATGTCTCTATACCCACTAGCATTCATGGTATCTTCTATTCGGAATATCGGACCAACACCATTCCATGAAAAGCAACCCCAAACCATTATGTTTCCCCCGCCATGTTTTACCGTCTTTTTTGTAAATTTAACGTGGAATTCTTTTCCTTTTGGTCGGCGTACATTTCTTTGGCAGTCGTTTCCAAACAAATTTATTTTTGTTTCGTCGCTCCATAAAATATTTCTCCATTTTTTTTCGCCTTCACACCCGTACCATTGTAAGTGCTCTTTAGCAAATTCTAATCTTGTCTTGATATTTTTTTGGCGCATTAGTGGCACTTTTCTGGCAATTCTTCCCGGCAATTTAGCTTGTAAAAGACGACGACGAACTGTTTGTGGACTGATTTCGTTACATAGCTCCGCAGAAATAGCTTTCGATGATATGAAAGGGTCTTTTTTAACCATAAGGACGATCCGCCTATCTGTTTCTGGACTGGTTTTCTTTGGTCTACCGCGAGTTTCTCTTTTTTGTTTTTTAGATAAAGCATTTTGGACAAAATGTAAAGATCTTCCTATGCTCTTTGCTATTTCCCGTAATGATTTTCCTTGATTTCTCATCGTTTTAACAATTTTTTTCTCATCTTCGGTACAATGATGATTTCGTCCCATTTTCTTCAAAAGAGTCCTATTTTTTATAAAATTGTTGCTAAAATTTAAATTATACTTACTGTTTCACGTAAATAGGAACAAAAAATTGCACAAAAAAAAATTTTATATAAACAAATTACAAATTACTGATGTGTATCTATTTTTATGAGCAAATAATTTTTTGTAATTCAAATAAATTCGTTTTTAAAAATCAACATGAAAGCAAATAGTTGCCAGATTTTTGACTGACATGACATTGCCAGATAGAAATTTTAATAATATGATGTATTCTTAACGCTTGCGAGGAAATTTTCAATGTTACCGCCATTTAAATTTTTTCCAATTAGGTGTATCTATTATTTTGAGCAGATGTGTATTTCGATTATATTGTAGTTCGTGTTAAGAACCTACAACTTGTTTCCTGGTTTTCTGACGGATTTTATTTCCATGTTTGTACATCTTTCTTCTTTTTTTTTTTTTTGTTTCTTTGAATTGTTCTTGGTACTTAAGTTGTCATAATATTCAGCAACCAGACTTTCTTTTTTAGAGACACCCACATAAATGCTAGTACATTCCTTTACATCAGTTTGCTTGTGCTTCTAACAATTGAAATAAATCGATAACGATTATGTTCATTTCATGTTTTCATAAATTTTAATATACTCTTTTATTCTTCATACATATATTGTACATTGCATGTTACGCTGGGACACAGGTGGAATATAAGGAAATTGTATTTCTTTATGCAAAATAGCTTGTGAAATTTATATGGATGGAGAATATAGAGAAAAAACGACTTTAAAATTTAAAATTTATAAAAGAAACTTAAGAATTTCATATAAGCAGTCGGATTTACCATCTCCGATTTTAATGATATCTACCACACATATAATATATCCAATATATTTCTCATATCAGTGACTATTTCAATGGAAACTAATTCCGATATAAAAATACGCGATTTGAAAATTGAAAATTTTTTTAAAATTGTCTAAAATTATATACACATGATTGTCCATAACTTTGAATCTATTCAAAGACCATCATAATTTTTGACTCCATTTTAAAGCCAAAGATATTGGCCCATAATCATAGTCAGAAATAAAGTATATTTTAAGAGAAATAAAGTCGACTTTACTTAAGAGTGGACTTTAGGTGTACCATAGACAAGATAAAATATACTTTTGACGTTAAAGTCGACTGTAAATATAAAACTAGCTGAAGCTATTTTTAACTCATTTAACAACAGCATCAGCTGTTCTCCACAAAGTAAACAAAGTTCGACAAAAAGTCAAAAATGTTTATGTTACAAGATATTGGCAGAGATTTTGCAGTTATCAATAAAATTAGAACCAAAATATCCTAATTATGATCTTATTTTTTCCATTTTTCCACCACATTTTGCTTTTTTTTCTTTAGATTTCGCTGTTACTTTTATTGTTTACCTTTTTTGTATTTTTTTTAATTTTCTATGTCAGCTGTTCAGCGGTGCCACTTGCCTATATTTTTTTGTATATTGTATGAAAACATTTTCTACATTTGAGGTGGCACCCAGTTAAAGTCGGTTCAATTTAAAACACTCTTTAATTTTGACTATAGCTGCAAAATAATTAAAAGGAGGTTTTTATTTTATAGTTGTTTCTAAAAAGAACCGACTTTAGTGTTTGACTATGATTATGGGCCATTGTCCTTAAAATGGTGTGAATAAAATTGTTTACTTACAAAAGGTTAAAGGTCGATAGTCGGAGTATATATTTCAATGTAAAAAATATCAAAGATCGCGGTGTTAAAATTTCAAAAAGAACATGGCATGAGGACACCTAAACTCTCCTGAACTAATCGAGTCTAGATCGAATTTTTTTTTTCCACGAATATAGTAGAGAGTTTAGGTGTCCTCATACCATATTCTTTTTGATTTTTTAACACCGCGATCTTTGATATTTTTTACATTGAAATATATACTATGAAAATTGACCTTTAACCGTTTGGAAGTAAACAATTTTATTTACACCATTTATAATTTTGCTTTTAAAATGGAATCAAAAAATATGTTTGACTTTGAGTAGCTTCAAAGTTATAGGCAATTTTTCAATTTTCAAATTGCGATATTTTTGAAATGGAAAGGTTCTCCGATGAAATAGTCATTGATTTGAGGAACTCTTTGGAACCGTAATATGTGTGGTAAATTTCATTAAAATCGAAGATGTCAAATCCAAAAATAGCAGTTTTCTATACGTTTTGATATGGATTCTCCCTAATGTCAAATTTAAAACTTTAGAATTTTTTAAACTTAAAGATGTAGGGGTTTTTCAAATGTTTGGCTTTTATTTTGAAACATTTATGCAATATAAATTTATTCATTCAAGATAATTTCGGATACTCTGTTTTACCAGAGATAAAGTTCTGATTCTATAGAAACAAATAGAATTCGGTCGGGGCAAGATCTAAAAAATAAGACGAATGAGCCAAAACTTCTCAACCACTTCATTATAAATAATTTTAACAGGTATTGCAGCATGTGGCCGAGCGTTGTCATGATGGAATATTACAGTTTCATGTCTGGCCGTTTTTCGGCAAATGCTTGCTTCAAACGAATCAGTTGCGTTCGGTACAGGTTTCATGTAATGGTCTGGCCAGATTTCAGCAGCTCATAATAGATAGGATCCTTTTGCTCCCACCAAATACAGAGTATTGCCTTAGCGCCTTGGATTTTTGACTTTGGTGTCGATTCGGCTGGTCATACACTCAATAATTTTCATTATGTTGTTGTTTAAAAACCAGTGACTGAAAATAACTCGTCCCCAAATCCATGTATTACCACTTATTGTTTTGCTATAAAAGAATCACTTAACATAACTGTTGTGGTTTCTATTCTATTATCTCTATCTGTCGGTGATAGTTGTATTCTATTAAGCTACGTTTCCGCATACACCGTAATCGGCACCGAAAACAAAATTTCATACATTTGTACCGAAAAAAAGTTCGTTTCAGAAATCGGCACAGAAAACTGGGAACGAAACGGCACCGATCAGTAACGAAAAAGCCGTCATTTGGGGCCGCAACGAAAACAACTTCAAGTAGGTTGTTTTCGGTGCTGTAGGAACGAAATTATTTTAATTATTTTTATATCCTTCACCTTTGTCATTCCGTTTGTAATTTCTACATTTTTCATTTCCGACCCTATAAAGTATATATATATATATTCTGGATCCTTATAGATGGCGGAGTCGATCAAGCCATGTCCGTCTGTCTGTTGAAATCAAATTTCCGAAGCCCCAAATAACTTACATACACGATTCATACATCAATATCTCCGGAATTCGAAAATCGGTCCGCAAATGGCTGAGATATAAGGAAAAAACCAGGACAACCTCGATTATTGACCTATATCTGGAATACTAAGTTATTAATATAAACAATATGGATATCTAATGATAGATATTACAAAGACCTTTGCAATGACGTATATAAGACCATAGTAAGTTGGACCTACAGTGGGTCAAAATCGGAAAAATATTTTTTAACCCGAATTTTTTTTTCACCAAAAGTTTTTTTTCGTGAAATATTAAAAAAAAATATTGATTTTAGAAAAGCTATTCGAAAAAATTTTTTTAAAAAAAAATTAAAAAACAACTTTGGAAAAAAAAATAAATTTTGTTTACCTAAAAATATTTAAAATTTTTATTTTGAAGTATAATTTGGTGAAGGGTATATAAGATTCGGCACAGATGAATATAGCTCTCTTACTTGTTTTATTTCTAATTTAAAGAAAATAAAAATGAATAAAAAAAATAAATTTTCTTTATTGGAAGAGAAAAAAATAATAGATTTTGTCAAAAATAATGAAATTCTATTTAAATATGCGACATCCAAAATTGAGAAAATAATTTCGTTTCTGTTTTATGCAGCAACGCACCCAACTGAAACGAAAACAATTCAGAAACGAGATGGTGACGAACACCAACGTTTTTTAGTTCCAGTTTTCGTTATCGGCGCCGATTATGGTGTTATGTGCTTTAGTTATGTGTATCAAGAAATTTCTCACTATAATAAGGGGATTAGTTCCCTATTTTGGGTATCCAATAGAATTGCTTGCCAGGGGTTTGTTGTTTAAAGGTATTTGGAATAGAGTAGTGTACAATAATTTAAATTAGTTCAAGTGCCACTCCTACAATTTAATAACGAGCCAGCCTACATTTAAACATTTTTTGTTTTGTGTGTTTTTCTCTTATAACAACAAGAACAAAACAATTCCCAATTGCTGATGACAGATAATGAGGAACTTTCAAAGTCTACTAAGTGGAGCAAAATAAAAATCATTAGAAAAAAACATGTATATGTAAGTCTTAACGATAAATGTAGATAGAAGGGATTTCAATTGAAAGTTCAAAACAAACTAATGATTAAATGTAAACCAGAAGATCATCACTGAAGAAGGGGGAAGGAAGCAGAGGAAATGCAAGAATCAACACAAACATAATAAATGAAAAGAAAACAAGTAAGAGTGCTATATTCGGCTGTGCCGAATCTTATATACCCTTCACCAAATTATACTTCAAAATTTTAAATATTTTTAGGTAAACAAAATTTAATTTTTTTTGAGTTGTTTTTTTCATTTTTTGGAAAAAAATTTTTCGATTGTTATTTTAATTTTTTTTTTTTAAATTTAAAATTTTTTTTTTTAAATTTAATTTTTTTTTTTTAAATTTTAAATTTTTTTTTTTTTAAATTTTAAAAATTTTTTTTTTGGTTTTTTAATTTTTTTTTTTTTAAAAAAAAAATTCGGATTAAAATTTTTTTTTCCCGATTTTGACCCATTTTAGGTCCAACTTACTAACTCTTATATACGTCGTTGCAAATGTCTTTGAAATATCTATCATTAGATATCCATATTGTCTATATTAATGTCTTAGTAATCCAGATATAGGTCAAAAATAGGTCAAAAATCGAGGTTGTCTTGGTTTTTTCCTCATATCTCAGCCATTTGTGGACCGATTTTGCTGATTTTAAATAGCAAAATTCTCGAAAGCATGTCTGACAGAATTATTGAAGATTTGGATCCCGAAGATATCTGGGGTCTTCAGAAAAGTGATTTCAACAGACAGACAGACAGACAGACAGACGGACAGACAGACAGACAGACAGACAGACAGACAGACGGACATGGCTTAATCGACTCCGCTATCTATAAGGATCCAGAATATATATACTTTATAGGGTCGGAAATGAAAAATGTAGAAATTACAAACGGAATGACAAACTTATATATACCCTTCTCACGAAAGTGAAGGGTATAAAAAGAAGTTAGTCGTCCCTGGTGATTACAAAAAAATTGTTTCAGTTTTGCGTGCTTGACTTATTATGATGGGTTTGAATAAACATAAAAAGAATGCAACCACGCGATACTGCCCACCATTATTAAAATAAAAACAATAACAGCCAACAACCAAAAACAAAAAACCTTATAACGCTTATAAAACACGCAAGATATATCAACCAAAAATATATAAAAAAAAATACGTCAGAACCTACACAAAAATCAATGAGTTAATTGCAGTAGCTGTTTGTTCAACGTGTTACGATTACAGGGTAAGTGTTTAAAGGGAGTTATTTTGATGAACAAAAAGTGGGCGGTATTCTTTTTCGAGTGGTAGCTCAAGCTGAACAAGTTATGATCAAACGAAGTTATGAAACATGTTATTGAATGCAGAAAGTGTAATATTTTAAAGCAGATATCGGAATTTATTAATTAAAAAATATTTGTAGGTTTAAAATGTCAAACATTAAGATATAAATTTGAATGTCTTAAAAAGTTCTCTTAAGATTTATAATACAAAATGGTTAATAGGTTGATTCTTTAATCATTTCATCAGTATTTGTAGTTGTGTTGGTTGAAATGTGGCTTTCGAAATCCCCAAATAACATACACCCCCATTTGTGGTATCAATATATCAAATTTTGTTATTGAAAATCAACAAAATATCTCGATTTTTTGTGCAAAAAATGTTCGTCGTTGGACGAACCTTTCATTTTATATTAATATATTCTATGTACATAACGTAGTTATTGAGATATAGATTAAAAATAGGTGCAAAAACTGAAGGTAGTCGGGGTTCTTTGATTATATCTAAGCCTTTCGTGGGCCAATTTTAAATACCAACCGAACCACGACTATGGCCGATATATTAATGTATCAATCATGTAGTGACTTTCAGAGTGTTCATTTCAACAGACAGACATTTTCACCATTTTATTCAATGGCATACAAATTATATGGGAAGAATGACTTTTTCAACATGATATCTTTAAATTTTTTAGCTTTTTTTTGGAAAAATTTGTACAATATAAATTTATTCATACACAGAGAAAACAGATTCGTGATAGCAACCGAATTTGTTGCCAATCGAATGATTCGGTTGCACACTTGTAATTTTTCGGTTCTATCAACAGAAAGTCAGTTGACAAAGAAGAATATCGGTTATAGCAACCTAACTTTTGTTATCCCTTTTAAAATTTTGTAGCCACAACTGTAAAATTCGGTCACTAAGGTGGAATCATTCGGTTGGCAACAAATTCGGTTGCTATCACGAATCTGTTTTCTAAGTGTAGTATTGGCCATTGTTAGCTATGAGCTTTTTCCATTTTTCTGGCAACATATGGATTCCGACTGCTCATCTTTTGAGGCCAAGAACTAATCAAGCCAATTTCGAATACTCTGTTCTGAAGTGAATCGTATCCCAGATAGAGCGTTCTGCATCGATCGACACAAATAGTAGTCGGACGAGGCACGGTCTGGACTATAAAGCGGGTGAGACAAAAGTTTCCAACCACAACATTCTAAATACTTTGTAACATGTTTTGCAACATGTGGCCGAGCGTTGTAATGATGGAATATTACGGTTTCATGTCTGGACGCATATTATGGGAGTTTTTCGGCCAATGCTCTCTTCAAACGAATCAGTTGCATTCGTTACAGGTTCCCTCCCTATGATGGTCCGGTGCTCCCACCAAATATAGATTATTATCTTAGCGCCAAGAATATTTGGCTTTGGTGCCGATTCGGTTGGTTGGCCGTTCTTCACGTACGATCTATTACGCTTCGAGTTATCGTAATGCATCCATTTATTTTTCATCGCAAGCAATGATTCGCTACAAAAATGATTTTCTTTTATAGCGTTAAAGCATAATTTCGGACATGCAAAATCGTCTTTCAAGTTTTCTCAGCTTCAATTCGTATGGTATCCTATTCCCCTGCTTTTGTGTGAATACTGCTGTTTTCAAACGCTTTTAAATTGCTGCTTGAGTAGCTCCCAATGAATTTGGCTGGCCTGGGCGTGTCAAAATCACCGCTTCTGAACCACACAAATCATCTCTCACACGTTGAAGCCGATGAACCAAATTCACCTTAAGCTTCGGTGAGCAATTGGTGTGCTACAGCGTCACTTTTTCTCAAATTGAAGAAGTAAAGCAAAACTTTCCTAATATGACGTTTTGTTGTCAAAAAATTCAACATTTTCGAAGCAAAACAAAATAACTAAGTGAGAATAAATGACTGATATGTACCCTTCAACATGACATATAAGTTTTTTAAAACCAAAAACCGCGTTCAAAAGATTCGCCATCTATTGTAAATACCGCATTTTTAAGGCATACACCCAATATGTAAGTTAGTTGGGGCCTTCAAGACAACTTGGACTTAACTATCCAGAATAACGATCCAGAATATATCGATGCCTTAATATAAAAAGGCGATAACTCGTGTTTTTTAAGTCGAAATTTTTTTTGGCTAATTATGATATATGATCGGACCATTTATCGAAATAAACGAAAATCTGGACTTACAAAAAAATCACGAGCTAGGGCCTTTTTATATTAAGGCAACGATATATACTTTATGGGGTCGCAAATAAAAAATCCGGAAATTGTAAACGAATGACAAACTTATATATAGCCTTGCAACTCATGGTGAAGGGTATAAATCAGAGTCAGCCGTAAAGTGAGAAGCTTTTTTTGAGTATGTATTGGGTTTAAAATCTAAATGAGAATGTTGTGTTCTCACTGAAAGTGAAGGCACCAGTATGTCTGACGGTATGTATGCCGTCATTTCAATTTAAGGTTTTATTAAATATTCACCGTCTTCCGATTCATTAAGCGATACCAACCGTTTTTTGTTGAAAGCTAGAGAGCTAGTGACTAAAATGTGTGTTTATTTTAAAATATTTGCTGACAGCTTTTTTAAAGCTCCTGTTGTGTATGTGTAAACACTATGCGACGCCTACTTTCGAATGGGCGTGGCTTTATGTTTACTTATATTTCGGCTAATAAGTTCTGTACATAAACAATGAAACACAACTAAAAATTTTAATCGACATTGTGCCAATACGGGAAAAAATATGTTTTAACCCAACTTTTTGTAGAACATTTTTAAAATTAAATACTGTGGCTTTATGTTTACCTTAAATATAATTCTGAAATTTCAAATTGAATTTAAAAAAATGTATAATTTCATTTCAGAAGTTTCTAATTGTATTTCAGAAATTTCCAATTATATTTTCGAATTTAAAAATTTTTTATATTTCATAAAGTTCCTAAATTATATTTCAGAAATTTTCAGTGGTATTTCAGAATTGTTCAATTGTATTCTCGAATTTTCTAATTGTATTTTATGAATTTGCAATTATATTTCAGAAATTTCTATTTGTATTTCAGAATTTTTCATTTGTATTTCAGAAATTTCTAATAGATAGAAATTTCAGAAATACAAATGAATTTTTCTAAAATACAATTGGATAATTCTAAAGCGCCATTTTAAAAATCTAAAACACATATATAAAAATCTGGAATACAATTAAAAATATATGTAATAAAATTGGAATTGGATTTCTGAAATCGAATTAGAAGTTAAACTGAAATGTATATAAGTTTCGGGTCGCTGAATAAAGCATTCTGACGAAATAATTTAATTTTTACTCACCTTGTGTTCATCGAATTTTAAAACAAATTCTAAAATTTCGGCCAACTGTTTGACCAGGGCCTGTTGTGTTTCTAAGTGTTGTGTAGGATTTAATTTACCGCCCACCAACTGACCCAGCAGTTTTGGTACAATTTTCTCTAATTCCAGTGAATGTTCATAACAACGTTTTAATTTTATAACTAAAGGCAGGACGGCTGACCAGGCTTTCTCCTGAAGCGAGGGATCTGCAATTGCTTCGCGTATTTCTTTGCCGGCACCCTGTAATTAAAAGAAAAACAAAAGAAAAGAAAATAAACATTTAATACAAATTTTAATTAAAAATATTTATACACAGAAAAGCAATTTAATGTTATTTTTATGATGGCTAAAAGGTAACAGTTATTATTGGCCGGTTTTTAAAAAATTGTTCCATAAACTTGTGTGTTAAACTGTTACAGAAATAATTTTAAAGGGGGAAAAACAACCAGAAATAAAAAATAAAAAAATAATATTTTTAAATTCATGCAAAGAATCAAACGGTGTTTTCCAAAATAAAAAATATATAAAAAAAGAAATAAACAATAAAGGTATGGAACGAGTATAATAAATAGCACCATCATAAATTTCATATGCATGAGCTCATATGGACATTCAGTCAGGTTTAGCTCTCCAATTGCAATTCCATGCAACTGGTAAACAAAATTTACGTGTGCAAGTTGCATGTCCGTAAGCCTGCCTGCCTAACTACCTACCTACCTACATAGTGCAACATGTTTGTACGAGTATTAGAACAGTTGGCTAAAATTCAAAAAAAACTAAAAATAAAAGAAGGCAACACAAAACTGTTAACTCCAACTTACATATTGGCCAACAACTACCACATATTATCGTACTCTTTTTTATAGTTTTTTTTTATAGAAACTACAATGAAAGGCCATTGACCATTAGAACGAACGAATGAATGAATGGATGAATGTCCATAGAAGTGAAGTGCATGGACGTAAGTAACATTTGTTGTTGATTTGTTATGGTGATTGTGAAAATTTTTATAATAAACAAAGAATTAAATTAAGTTGAAAAAACCATCGATTTTTTTTTGTTTTATATTATAAAAATTGCAGTTATTTATTTATACTTGTAATAATAAAAATGCTAAATTAATAGTTTGTTGAATCAATTGTAAAACAGTTTGGTGAACAACTTTACAACGGCCATAATTAATGTATTTTACGCCTGATTATTTATTCTTGTTTTATTTTTATAAAATTTGTATGATTAATATTGGCTTTAAAAGGTGTTAAGATAAAATATTATTGAACAAATATTAGGAGGGTTATCTGCATAAAATAGTTTGGCTGTGGCAACTATTTTCGGGGTTTTCCATTATTGTACCCTTCACCAAAATTATACATAAGTTTGTCATTCGGTTTGTAATTTATACATTTTTCATTTGCTACACTAAAAACTATATATATTCAGGTACGTTATAGAAGCTGAGTTGATATAAACGTCTGTTGAAATCAACTTCCCGAAGCTCCCAAATAACTTACATACATGATTGACACATTAATATACCTCCCCTAGTCCGGTTCGATCGCTATTTAAATTGAGGAAAATAAGCCAAGAAATGGCTGAGATATAAGCAAATAAATACGACTACTTTGGTTTTTGACCTAGTTTTATAACCTTCACCATGAGTGGTGATTTTCACATTTTTCATTTGCGACGCCAAAAAAATATATTCTGGATCATTATAGATAGCGGAGTCGATATAGTCATGTCCGAAATCAAGTTGTGAAAATCGGCTAACAAATGACTAAGGATATAAGCAAACAAAACTCGACTAGCTAGTTTTTTATCTATATCTGTATTACTAAGTCATTAACATAGACAATATGGACATTTAATGATACACAAAGACCATTCCAACGACTTATATAACGCCATCGAAACTCGGACCGACAATGCAAATTGAAATTTTTTTTAAACCGATTTTTTAAACCAAATAATTTTTACCAACAAATTTGTTTCAGAAATCATTTTTGCACCGAATCATAACTTGCGATTAAAAATAGATCCATTACAATAACCCGAAGCGTAAGAGATCGTATGTGAAGCCCGCCAACCAGCCGAATCGACACCAAATCAAAATATCCGTGGCGCTAAGGTAATTCTCTGTATTTGGTGGGAGCAAATACAGATGGTCTGGTCTGAAATCTCGGCCAAAAATTCGCTTGGTACACGCAGAGAAAAAATATAGTTGGGCATGGTTACTGTAACCATTTCAATATTGTTACAAGTTTTTTAACTATATTATAGTTACAGTAACTATTTACATGATTGTGGTAACCATAATATGGTTAATTAACGATTCACATGATTGTAGCAACCATATATATGGTTACAGTAAACAAATATATGTTTGTGACAACCATTCATATGATGAAGGACTTATCATATTATGTTGCTCTCGGCTTAATTCTTATCATAATCTGAGAACAACATATTATGATAAAATTATTCATCATAAATATGGTTGCCACAAACATATATTTGTTTACTGTATGGTTGATACAATCATGTGAATCATAAATTAACCATATTATGGTTACCACAATCATATAAATAGTTGCTGTAACTATAATATTGTTAAAAATCTTGTAACACTATTTAAATGGTTACAGTAACCATGCCCAATTATATTTTTTCTCTGCGTGTATGGACAATATTTCTCTAGAGATGCTAATAACTGACGCAACGCCAGTGCTCGGCTACACCGGCCTATTGTAAGACAATTCTGGTGTACGGAACTTCTCCCAGATCAAATTTCTGAAGGCGTAATCATAAATTTGCCAAAAAAAAAGGTGACTTCACAGAATTTAAAAACTGGAGAGGGATTACACCCTTAAAAGGGCTATCAACTGCTGTTTTTCCTGAGCTTAGAAAGGAAGAAGCCGGTTTCCGCGCTGGTTTCAATTATTTCATAATTAAATCAAGTATTCATTTGCTCAAAAACAAAATTTCTTGATATTTTCTATTGAATTTTGAGTCTTGAATTTGATTATTTTGACAATTGAATATACAATTTTCGTTATTGGTTGAATTTCAAATACAAAAATTATTGAATAGATAATTTTCGTAATTGAAAACACATTTTTGTTATTTTTTGTGTTTTCAATTACGAAAATTATCTATTCAATAATTTTTGTATTTGAAATTAAACCTATAACGAAAATTGTATATTCAATTGTCAAAATAATCAAATTCAAGACTCAAAATTCAATAGAAAATATCAAGAAATTTTGTTTTTGAGCAAATGAATACTTGATTTAATTATGAAATAATTGAAACCAGTTCAATATGGGATAAATGTTTGAATTGAAATATAATTTTTTCTGTGTTCGCATGTTTTGTAGATTTAACATGGTTGAAGTTCTTAAGTTTTTTAATTAAACAATGAATTTATTGATTTCATACTGATTAAAACTACGACTGTGAAAATACCGATCAAATGCCACTATTAAATCAGAAACCCTTCTTTAAAACCCTGGTAAAATTATAAGTCAATTTATTCGAAAAAATGTTTCTGGTTTTTGGTTTAATTTAGTGTTAAAAAATTCCCGGGAATGAAACGATTTTTTAATTTCCTCCCGGGAAAGAAAAAAGTCCGGGAAATTAGGAACCCTAATTGGAATGTAAAGGTGTACCTACTAAGTTAAACGGTCTATATGTTAACGCAACCTGCCGAATTCTGCATCATGAAAGGCCACTAGGTAACAACAAAATTAGCATTAACTCTGATGTTTGGCTGTGTTTTATCTCCTATTTTAATTAATTACGTACTTGACGTTGTGATGAATAGTGCAACTTGTCAAAGGGGAATCACTTGTGGTCTTCAAGGCAGAGGACCTCAATGATATCTGCCTACTCACCCACACATTTTTAGAAATGCTAAGTTGTCAGTAGTGTTGTGGTCTGTGTTACAGATTTAAAATTCCTAAAGCGTGACTGTATTCAGGCAGTGGACCTATGGATTTGGAGCGTATAGATAGGTTGGCTTGTCAGATTTAGGTCGTTTTGGAGGGCAAACGGCGGTACCTTTCAATAGCCTTACTTTTCTTATATTTAAAATATTCAAAAAAAAACATTGTCGTTTCATGAACAAATCGTATATCAGAATTTATGATAGTACTGGGTTGATAATGAGCTTTACTACATTACATTTTATTAGTATTGTATGTAGTACTTTTGCATTTTAAATTTACATTTTAATTAAATTCCTCCAAATCTTTGCAAAACTTTTCATAACAATTATTACACAACTTTGTCAATCATTTGCTGCTGTATATACATACATATTTGTATTTGTAACTATGCTGTCAGGGTTTACAATTGCTACTATATTAGCAGTCAATTGCAGTAAATATACATTTTTATCAATCTGCATACTAAAAATATAGTTACTATTATAATTTTGTATAACTCTGCTAATATAAATTACTGTTACTATTCATATATTACTATACAAATTGCAATGTTAGTTTGCAATTTCTAGTAGCAGATACAACCAGTTGTCAACTCGTTATTGTAGCACAACAACCAAAATATATGTTCGTGCTATAGCAGCATACACACTTTTTTGCCGAACTAATATTGCGCGTCAGCATTCGTTTTTGTTTTGTTGTGCTATCAATTTTCTCTGGCAGCAATTTACATTTCTTTGGTTGCTTTGCTATGGTTGCATTGATATTTCTTGTTTTTTGGCTATTTTGATGCTGCTAGTTATTTTATTGTCAAGTATGTAATACGAAATAACGATTATTCATTAGTGTAAATATTTTTGAATCTAACTGAGATATTGACTTGCATTTTTTTTGTAAGACCAAAAATTAAAATATCTAAACAAGAAAAAAAAATGTTCGGAATAAATGTGGATCAAATTGTTCCTAATATGTATTTGCAATCCTATTAAAATTTTGATAAAAATTTTAGTTTTAGAAACTCAATAAATATGTAATCTGTAATAAAATCTTTATTTATTAGCAAAACTCAATGAAATTTTCAACGTTTTTTAAATTTGTCATTCCAAATTACAAAGTGTAAAAAAACTTTTCAAAAGGTTAAAAGGAATCCCACAATTCCTAAAAATTTAAGCGAAAATCCCGAAAATGGTATTTTTTACAATTTTAACCATATGGTCTACATTTCCTTCGGGGCTGGGAAAATACTTTGGGGATAAATAGGGAACAAATCAAGGTTTCTAAAGCTGCTTTCCGTTTTTTGATCCCAACTTTGGGATTTTAGAACATGTGGCCCAAAGTTGAAATTTTTATCAAAAAATAGGTCAAATTCCGAAGGACGAAAGGGCAACATGTTCAAAAAATAGGACATGTTTTTTATATCAAAATGTTCTCTGTAAAGCTACCTTACAGAAAAACATAAAATTGTTATATGTTCTTAAAGAAAGTTTTTTTTTAATAAAAAAGATTTAAGTCACCTTTTCATCCAAAAAACAGCAAAAATCTACTATTTTTTGAATTCTTAAATTGAAAATCGTTTATTTTTGGATCTATAATCGATATTACTCTGAAATATTTTGTATATTACTGATAATTTAGTTGTCTAACTAACAAAAAAAAATCGAGCCCGTTCGGTACAAAAGTACGACCTATATTTTTAAAAAAGCGGACCAAGGTATGGCAAAATTTTAAAATTTCAATTTTGAAATGCCTATAACTCGAAAAGTATAAGAGATAAATAGCACACACAAGCATATTTTTTCAAGACATAGGCGAGCGCTTTCTAAACATATAAAACTCTTTGAAATCGAATGGGAAACAAAAAAATGGCACGTGTTTAAAAATTTTGCATGACGAAGGTACCCTATTCTGAGCCCCCATAGCGCCGCACCTGAGGCATTTGTAGGTCCCATTTCAATAATTTAAACTCGAATACTCCTTGGCTATGCCCGCGTCAAATTTTATCCTGATCAGATCAGCCGTTTAGAAATGCCAGATATATTTCAAAAAAATTTTGATTCTGCCCAACTGTACATTGGGTGTGTTTACTGATATGTTGTTATGCACTTATCAAGAACAGCAACTGATAGCATCAATTGCAGAAATGTCAATTGTGCTATAGCACAACTACAGAAGTGTGTATTTTTGCTAGAAAAGTTTGCCAGCACAACAAAATAAAACGAATGGAGTGCAATATTAGCACGACAGAAAAACTGTGTGTGGTACTAAAGCACGAACATATATTTTGGTGGATATGCAATGGATTGTGTTTGCTACTAAAAATTGCAGACTAGCATTGCAATTTTAATAGTAATACGAACGAACAGTATGAATATTTATATTAGCTGA
The DNA here is from genome assembly GCF_958450345.1 of Calliphora vicina. NCBI lineage: Eukaryota > Metazoa > Arthropoda > Insecta > Diptera > Calliphoridae > Calliphora > Calliphora vicina. Next base: position 33,761,725 of record NC_088782.1, on the reverse strand, counting down.
TTGTGATGAAATGAGATAATTTCATATTTATTGCATAGTCAAATGTAAGAAATATGTTGCTAGAGCTGAATATCGAAACCCTGTATGCTGTAGTATTTATCAACAAGTTTTTGAATTTTCAAGCCTTTTAGCAATTACAACACAAGTATTTAAAAACTTTTCAAAAAATATGACCTTGTTCTAAAACATGTTTGAATATATATACTTACATATGTATGTATCTATGGAGTATGTAGGTAGTTACATAGTTACCCTAAAGTTCAAAGATATTTACTTTGACGGAATGTTAAGGAGAATCCTTGAGACAGGTTATAACCCCCTCAGGTTGGCAAGTAACAATACTCTAGTTTGCATATATAGAGAAGCTATAAAAAAATGGAGTGGATAGACAAACATATGGACGTATAAATTATTCAAAAAATAAAATCACCTGTCTGCCTAAAGGGAAAAACTTTGCAAATAATGTTGAAGAAAAATAAAAAAAAAAACATCTTGGAAAGAAAAACATTGTACATTGTACAAAGAGTAGAAGAGAAATTAAAAAAAAAAACTCTACCACTTGTTTATATGCTGGTATTGTAAGCTGTTTTGTGTTGGTGACATTATCAGGATACTTGTTCTGAAGCAATGGCTGGAGCAGCATCCGTTAGGAACGAAACAAACAAAAAAAACTGTAAGACCACACACATGTACGTGTTGTTTTATTTTATTATATTCTCTCTATTCAATTCACTTGCTACTGAAAGGAGCATAATGGTGCATTACGAGGCTTCAATGGTGGCTGAATGGCTGGCTGGGTGTCATTGTGTTTATTGTATTTTTATTTTTGTTGTTATTATTGCAAGTATTTAACAGGCGCTCACAAACACCATAAAATTGTTTAATTTACAACAAATATTATGCCTCATTGCAACTGCTACATGATGATGCAAACACACATTTGTAGCTGCAGAGTTGTAAAATATTTACACAAATTTTTCATGCACCATATGTTGCAAATTTCTCAAAACAAATATGGCACAAATAATTAAGGCATGATTAATTGAAAATCAAATTAATCGTGCCGTTTAATCGATCAAATATTGAGTAATTTATGTTGTTTTAAATTTTATGTTTCCATTAGATTTATTAATGTTATTGGGTGTATGATTTCTTCAAAACTTTCCAACCATTTTATTTTAAATACTTTTTGACAGGTATTGGAACATGTGGCCGAGCTTTGTCGTGATGGAATATTATGGTTTCATGTCTGGCCGCATATTCTGGGCGTTTTTTGGAAACGAATCAAACGAATCAGTTGTGTTCGGTACATGCAGCATTTCGTATTTCAAAGTTTCTCGGTTTCAATTTCCCTGCATGAATCCTGTTGGTCGCAAACGTTTTGCTGTTGAGTTTGACAGCAATCTTCCAATTCTTGGTTTTCAAACTTTTCTGAACCGAACAAGCCATCTCTCCCACGTTGAAACCGATGGAACTCATTCACCATAAGTGAGAATAAACAATTAAGAAAGCTATATTCGGCTGTACCGGAAAAAATACAAATTTTAAATATTTTTTGGTAAACAAAACTAATTTTTTTTCCAAAGTTGTTTGTTTCGTTTTTTGAAAAAAAAAAACTTTTTTCGAATTTTAAATTAAATTTTTTTTGGTGAAAAAAAATTCGGGTTAAAACAATTTTTTCCGATTTTGACCCATTGTAGGTCCAAGTTACTATGGTCTTATATACGTCGTTGCAAAGGTCTTTAGATATCCATATTGTCTATATTAATTACTTAGTAATCCAGATATAGGTCAAAAATAGGTCAATAATCGAGGTTGTCCTGGTTTTTTCCTCATATCTCAGCCATTTGTGGACCGATTTTGCTGATTTTAAATAGGAAACTTCTCGAAAGCATGTCTGACAGAATTATTGAAGATTTGGATCCCGAAGATATCTGGGGTCTTCAGAAAATTGATTTCAACATATAGACGGACATGGCTTAATCGACTCCGCTATCTATAAGGATCCAGAATATATATACTTTATAGGGCCGGAAAATTATATTGTGGAGATTACAAACGGAATGATAAACTTATATATACCCTTCTCACGAAGGCGAAGGGTATAATGACAGATATGTAACCTTGAAAATGACATTCCAATTCCATGTCATCGTACGTGACATTTGTACGCCTATAGAGTGGAATACATTTTTAAAATATTAGCATTTTAAATTTCTTGGTAATAAAAGGGTTTTGGTGCACCAATGGTATTTTCTCACAGCATTTACAGGATATTCTTATATCAGTTACTATATGTTTATTAGTTTTACAATACTTCCACATAAGTACTTATTTATATGCATCTAATGCTAAAACAAAGTACATAGGGTTGAGAGTTTGAAACCACAACTGAATGAAGAATATACATGATTTAATGCAACTTTTTTTTGAAGATGTTACTTTGTTTGTTTGTTTTTCTTCACCCTTTCTCTTTATTCTGTTGCCTTATGAGGTGGCATTTAAAAAAGGTGTTAATTATTTCAGATTTCTTAAAGGTTGCAAGAGTTTTAAATGTTGTCTCTAATGAAGTGATTTATCTTTATTTTGTTGGCTTGTTTGCACAGTTTATTGAACTTTTAACTAGACATCAAAAAAGGGTTTAAAAAAGATTTAATATAGAAAAGGAATATATGAAGTAAAGTGAAATAAGTACTTGTGCATGATTTTAAAGTAATGGTAGTAATAATAAGAAATAAAGTTTTTGAATAAATTTAAGTACGAAAATTATTTTATAGTTAATTTTTGTTAAACACAACTTTATTTTAAAATATAACTTCTGCTTTTTCATGGTACGAACTATACATATATGTACAAGTAGTCTGACTCTTTGACAACAGTCCTAACTCTAACCATATGTTAGTGAAAATGTATTTGGAGTTAGGTACTATAGTAACAGAAATATATATGTATGTGTTTTAATTTTCACCCCAACTGACACAATGTTTGCTTTGTTTTTGCCAAAAGTCTTCCATGTATTTTTTAATTATTAAAAATTTTATCAATTTTTTCAATTTCCTAGACTTTGATATATAATCTTCCTAACATATCTGTTCCACAAGTCAAATGAATGGATTCGTAATCAACAACATACAGAAAATTTTCTGAATCATGCAGTTTTGTGATATATTTTTGATCACTGCACTATCGACTACTGCAGTACCATACATGCAAGTACAAGGTAAAGCTGTACTCACGGAAAGATTTATTAAAATCGGGCTATTCTTTTAGAAATTATATTTTTTTCGAAACTTCCCAAATGCCTTTAGAAAAAACTATTTACAAAATAAAATGATGTTATGACGGTTTACAAATGTATTGCTTTGCAAACTTCCAGGGCAAGCATTAAGTCCATGATTAAAATATAATAAGTTGTTGCAAGGGAACACAGAAAAAATTATATTTCAATTCATAAATTTATCCCATATTGAACTGGTTTCAATTATTTTATAATTAAATCAAGTATTCATTTGCTCAAAAACTAAATTTCTTGATATTTTCTATTGAATTTTGAGTTTTGAATTTGATTATTTTGACAATTGAATATACAATTTTCGTTATTGGTTGAATTTCAAATACAAAAATTATTGAATTTTCGTAATTAAAACACAAAAAATAACAAAAATGTGTTTTCAATTACGAAAATTATCTATTCAATAATTTTTGTATTTGAAATTCAACCAATAACGAAAATTGTATATTCAATTGTCAAAATAATCGATTAAGCCATGTCCGTCCGTCCGTCTGTCTGTTGAAATCAACTTTCCGAAGCCCCGAAATAATTTACATACACGATTCATACATCAATATCTCCGGAATTCTTCCGGCTCGGTTGCTATTTAAAATCGAGAAAATCTGTCCACAAATGGCTGAGATATAAAGAAAAAACCTGGACAACCTCTATGTTTGACCTATATCTGGATTACTAAATCATTAATATAGATAATATGGATATCTAATGATAGATATTTCAAAGACCTTTGCAATGACGTATATAAGACCATAGTAAGTTGGACCTACAATGGGTCAAAATCGGAAAAAATATTTTTTAACCCGAATTTTTTTTTACCAAAAGTTTTTTTTCGCTAAATAATAAAAAAAAAAATTTTTAATTTAAAAAATTTTAAAAAAACAATTTGAATTTTTTTTTCCAAAAAATGAAAAAAAAAACAACTTTGGAAAAAAGAATTAATTTTGTTTACCTATTTAAAATTTGTATGCTGAAGTATAATTTGGTGAAGGGTATATAAGATTCGGCACAGCCGAATATAGCTCTCTACAGGAGAGTTTCCGATCTTTAATATTAAAACTATAACTCAATACAGTTTTATTTCAATGATTTTTTTATAATATTTTTCACTTTCTTCTTTATTTTTTTTAAATATTTATAAATTTTACATTTATAATGCCTTCATTAACAAGAAATTAAGTTATTTTTATATTTTGATTTCATTTAAAAACCACAGTGAATTATTAATGTGCTTTAAATATGACTTAATCACTTTTGCTAAAGAAAACTGAAATGAGAATTTAATTTGACCTTCATAAGTTTCACTCAACAATAAGATGGATGACAATGAGTGTCAAGCTACATATTATAATAAAGTGACAAAAAACACCCAGTTATTAAAATAGTCCATCCTTTTTTAAATGCTGAACAAGAAACAAATTAAGAAATTACTCACAACAAACTAAACACGCAAATAAAACATGTCTAAAATCTAAATAAAAATTTTATAAATTCAAATGAAAAAATAATTTTACAACACAATAAGTTAATAATAACAGAAATGATATAAAATTTCGAACAAAATATGCAGCCAAATATGTTCTATGTACTCTTACTCCCCACTTAATTAACTCCAATAATATGTTGTAATGGCTAGTTACCGATAAAACTAACATAACCACAACAATAAATCTAAAAAGGTGTAAACAATTTATATGAAAACATGATACAAAACAGTAAAATAAACATTCTTTATTATCAATTACCAATTCTACTACTGACCTGGTTTGCTACAAAACTTAAGAAAAACAACCACAATAAAAAAAAAAGATTGTTTTATAGACAATTTATTGCATTTCCGCTAAGAAAATAAATTACGACATTAAGCCAAAGAAGAGGGGAGAAATAATGAGGGAGAGATATAAAATGCTATTTGCATAAATACACGGAAAATAACTAAAAAAAAAAAACAAAACAAACTGTAAACAAATATTTGCCTGTGTTTGAGTTACATATTTGATTTTGTAAAGTGTAGCTACAAAATCCTTAACTATTACAAGTCACGTTTTTGTTTTAATCCGATTTTCCCTCACTCTCTTCTACACTAATTCTCTATTTTAAAAGATGAATAAACTTTAGTAACTGTCTGAATAAATGCAAGTTAAGAAATGAACAAAACTATTGGATGAATGAATGCATAATAATGTCATCATACATATATACATATAACTCTTTTGCAGCCAGATCGTAATAACTCAAAATTAACAAGTTTTCGAGAAAACAAGTAAGAGAGTATATTCGACTGTGCTGAATCTTATATACCCTTTACCAAATTATACTTCAAAATACAAATTTTAAATATTTTTAGGTAAACAAAATTAATTTTTAAAAAAAATTAAAAATTCTAATTATTTTAAATTTTTATTATTTTTTTTAAATTTAAAATTTTTTATTGTTTTTAAATTTTTTTTGGTGAAAAAAAAATTCGGGATAAAAAATATTTTTTCCGATTTTGACCAATTATAGGTCCAACTTACTATGATGGTCTTATATACGTCGTTGCAAAGGTCTTTGAAATATATATCATTAGATATCCATATTGTCTATATTAATGAGATAGTAATCCAGATATAGGTCCAAAATTGGTCAAAAATCGAGGTTGTCCTGGTTTTTTCCTCATATCTCAGCTTTATGGACCGATTTTGCTGATTTTAAATAGGAAACTACTCGAAAGCATGTCTGACAGAATTATTGAAGATTTTGATCCCGAAGATATCTGGGGTCTTCATTAAATTGATTTCAACATACAGACATACGGACATGGCTTAATCGACTCCGCTATCTATGTATAAGGATCCAGAATATATATACTTTATAGGGTCTGAAAATTATATTGTGGAAATTACAATGTGGAAATTACATGTGGAAAATTATATTGTGGAAATTCTCACGAAGGTGAAGGGTATAAAAATACTGAATGTTTTCAGTAAGTTTTCGTAAGAAATAAAGTATAAGTTATTTGGGATTTGTAAATTTCTTAATTTATTGTAAACTAAAGAACTTTAATTTTGTTAAATATATCTGAAAGATCTTAGGAATTTTTCTAAAAAATCTTAAATTTTGAATTATCTCTGTTTTGTTGGAAATGACATTAAGTACTACGTCTTGCAATACTGTGCTTTTATTCATAATTATTTTGTGACTATGATGACGTTCCTCTTTTTCCAAAATAAACATTTAACAAAAACAAAAAAGAATGACAGCGAAAAAAATGCATAATGAAATGTCAAGACAACAAATTATAATAACAAATTATTGAGAAAAATACACACTGAATGTAAAGTGCACAGTAAAGTATACAATAATAGATTAGAATATGTATCTGACATTTTAGAATTTTATTTGCAAATGTTTAACAAAAAACGGCATTGGAAATTCAATAAGTCCGTGAATTTTTGAATTTTCTGCCTCTTAACTGAAATGGCAACACTGCTCCTTTAAACAGACATCTGTAAGTTGACTCCTTGAACAAGTTGCGTCAATTTGTTTGTGTTTGACTGCCATTGAGAGTACCGCGTGACTTGTGGAGAAAATGGAAAAAATTTAATTTCGTGTGCTCATTAAGCATACCAAGGCTAAGATTGATAAATACTATGAGAACTCCACCATCATCAATTTCAATGGTTAAAAAGTGGTTTACTGAATTTCATTGTGGCCGTACAAATACCGAAGACGCCGAAAGTTTTGTACACCCAGTTGAGGTATCTACACCCGAAACAATTGAACACAAAACAAGAGATGGTGTTGGGCGATCGGAGATTGAAATTGCGAGAGATTGTGGAAGCCATAGGTATCTCATTTCGTTTGTAATTTCCACAATATAATTTTCCAACTTTATAAAGTATATAAAGTGGTTGACAAAACAATAGAAACTTTTCCAAATATTCCATATGTAACCCAAAATTTTAAATATTTTTTTAAAATAATTTTTTTTTTTGTATTTTACTTGTATAGTTTTATTTATATAAATTAACTGAAAAACAAACAACATGATTATATTCTGAAAAAAGTGAACAAAATTAAAAATATTCACTATTTCGCTACTGACAAAACAATGGAAACTTTTAAACTTCTGCATGAAAGAAGTGTAAAACGATAATAATATTTAAAAGAACGATGTAAAAAGCATCCTGTTTACAGTTATTTTATTTTATTTTTAAATTCTGGTAATTTTTCACAATTTCTTTTTCTAAGTTTTTCGCATAATTGCTTTTTTTCAAAGTTAACGAAAATGGCTAAAGTTAAGATTTGTGAAGACTTAAAAAATAAAATAATTAACGATTTTAAAGCTGGTTTAAAACAAAAAAGTATCTGTGACAAATATTCAATAAATAAATCAGCAGTTTAAAAAATTATAAAGAAATTTCGTGAGACCGGTTCTGTAAAAACTCAACATTTAGGTGGAAGACCTCGTAAGACTACTCCTAGACAAGATAATTTAATAGCGAGAGAGTTCAAGAAATTTCCAAAAATAACTCCTCGAGAGGTTGTTAATAGCCTAAAATTAGAAATAAGTACCCGAACAGTTAGTCGCAGGCCAAATGAGGCTGGTCTTGGTTGCTATCGTCCTGTGAAAAACCCACTCATTTCTAAAAAGAACCGTTCTGCTCGTCTACAATTTGCCAGAGATCATTTAAACTGGTCGATACAGAAATGGAATACTGTCCTCTTTTCCGACGAATCCAAATACAATTTAAGAGGCAGTGATGGGAGAACATTTGTAAGTCGACCAAAGGGAAAAAGATTAGATCCAAACAAAGTACACAAATAATAATGTAAAGTTTGGCGGTGGCAATATTATGGTATGGGGATGTTTTTCAGGGCAAGGTATGGGCCCAATTCATATTATAAAAGATACCATGACAGGTATAGGATACAGAACCATATTAAACGATGTTATGTATCCATACGCTGTGGAAAATATGCCCCTAGTTTGGAGATTTCAACACGACAACGACCCGAAACACGCCTCTAGGGTTGTAACCGAGTGGTTACAATCCAACGAGGAACGTGTTTTGAAGTCGCCTGCCCAATCGCCAGATCTCAATCCCATAGAAAATCTATGGGAAATTGTAGATCGTAAAATAAGGACCCAAAATTACACCAGGAAGGAAGATTTATCGGAGGCGGTTATAAGGGAATGGCAAAATATTTCAAAGGAGACCATTGACTCTTTAATTGGTTCAATGCATCGTCGATGTGTAGCAGTTATAAAAAATAAGGGATACCCAACAAAATATTGAGTTATTGCAAAGTTTAGATCATATTTCTTAAAATAATACCTAAGTTTCCATTGTTTTGTCAATGTCGTAATAAAGAAATCTTTTAATTTTGTTTTCTCATTTTTAGAATTTAATTAATTATGTCCTTTGTTTTTTGTTAAATTAAGTTAATACAAGTATACAAATAAAATACTACAAAAATGTTAAAATTTTTTAAAAAATTATTTCAGATTTTAGGCCACTAATGAAATATTTGGAAAAGTTTCTATTGTTTTGTCAACCACTGTATATTCTGAATCATTATAGATAGCGGAGTCGATTAAGCCATGTCCGTCTGTCTGTTGGAATCAATTTTTTGAAGACCCCAGATATCTTCGGGATCCAAATCTTCACTAATTCTGTCAGGCATGCTTTCGAGTAGTTTCCAGTTTAAAATCAGCAAAATAGGTCCACAAATGGCTGAGATTTTTGATCTGTTTTTGACCTATATCTGGATTACGAAGTCATTAATATAGACAATATGGATATTTAAAAGACCTTTGCAACGACGTATATAAGACCATAGTAAGTGGACCTACAATGGTTCAAAATCGGAAAAAATATTTTTTAACCCGAATTTTTTTTTCAAAAAAATTTTAAAATAAAAATTCGAAAAAAAAAATGTCCAAAAAATTAAAAAAACTACTTTGGAAAAAAATTTTTTTTTTTACCTAAAAATATTTAAAATTTGTATTTTAAAGTATAATTTGGTGAAGGGGTATATGAGATTCGGCACAGACGAATATAGCTCTCTTACTTGTTTTATTTAAATTTATAAAATGTCAAGAAACTGCTATATTTCTAAACAACTCTATAAAAGAACAGAACAATAAACTATTAAGAATTTCATATGAACAGTTTTGCATAACAAAACGGAAGGGTGTTAAAATCAAAACAATAAAAATTATTATATGCAGTTGCTACAAGGAGTATTTCAAAACAAAGTCTTTTTACAGTCATTGTATTCCATATTTTTCAAAATAAAAACGTTCTTGCTTAATATAAAAATGTATTATTTATGGTGTTTATTTAGACATTTTGACGCCGCCTATATTTATATATAAAAGATTTTTAAAGTAAATTAAAAAAAAACCTTCACCTTAACCAGGGTTTAAACTTTAAAGCGAAGGAGAGACTTAATTTGTATGGGCTTTTGTATATAGAAATTGAGAAATAATTCAGCAAAATGTGCCCACTTTAGATAATAATTTTCTGAACGTCTACTTTGAGCTGCAGCCGTATAGTATTGGATGCCCTGGTAGTGTATCTGGGGGTTAGATTTCCGCCAGAGACTCTGGGTGTATCTGCAGACAAGCTAAAAGTTCAGTTTGTATTCCCAACATAAACTTGGTAATGATTTTCAATTGCTCAATAACTTACTTGTTTAAGACTACTATATACCATCTGCATTACTTGGAAGTAGTCGTGTAATGACTTATTTATTATCCGTTATATAACAGTTTATGTTATGGTCATTTACATTAGCACATTCTGTTGTTACTGAGAACGACGTATGTGAAACATTACTATCAATGAGTTATTTAAGTACAATAAATAATTTTGTGCCAAAATTTAGAAACAAAATTCAACATTCACGATTTATTTATGTCTTCAACAATATTATTTAATAACAATTAAAGCCTGCAATTTTATTTTCCTAAACATATCTGGTTTATTTGTTTAATATTCTACAATGACAATGAAAAGCTTTTAATAAATACCGTTTAGATACATGTTTTTTTATTTTTTTTTTACAAAAAAGAAAAATTATTTTTATATCAGATTATTTATTATTTATTGATGATAAGATTTCATTTTAAATGTATATTAGTGGTAATGTGTTTAATATGTGTTTAAATACACACACAAATAACTAAAAAATCGATTATAACCTCTGGTAGATACATTTCTATTTATTTTCTTTTTTTCATATTTGCAGATTAAATTACCCAGAAAATTGGGGGGAAATACAAATTGTGATCACATGCAGTGGAAAATCGTCACGTTTGTGTTAACACCTTGTAGTAAATTTTGGCATGATAATGTAGAAAAACGTCTACAATTAGTGACAAATCATGCATGACTCGAAAGAATTGATATGGAGAGCTGTGAAATATTGTTTGTATGAGTAACATTTGAAATTTATAATATATTTGAAATTATTTAGTTTAATTTAACATGTTTAGCATGTAATTTGAATTTATTATTAAAAGTTTATAGAATTTTCCAAAAAAAAAACGTAATAATTTAAGGTTATAGATTAATATTTGTAAACACATTTTTTGTGGTAAATATTTATTAATATTAACTTTATAAAACAAATGTTATTATATTTCAAAGCAACCACAGATTAAACAAAATGATTATCGAATTACTTGTGAAAAAACAAATCGTTTGGTATAAATATGTAGTTATAGAAATTGGTTTTATTTAAGAATTGCAATGTATAACCACAAATAATGTATTTGTCATCATTGATTATACAATTTATAATGTATATTTGTATTATAAGACCTCATGAAATTTTAATTCAAAACTCATCTGTCTGCATTTTTAAATAGTTTAAATATGAAACGAACATCGAAATGTTAACGGCAAATAGTAGTTCCCCAACTTTGGCTTCCAGAACTATTCTGAGTTTTTTTAAAGTTTCAAGCCATAGAGAACATAGAGCGGAAACTCGAAAAAAACTCAAACAAAAAAATTACTCAAAAAATTTACACATACGAGTGTTGTTTTTGTTTTCACATATTTTTTTTTTACTAATACATTCGCACCACTTAGGTTTTAGACAACTGAGTTAGGTCTTTGACAGGAGAGTTTCCGCTCTATGTCTATTCTCTATGTTTCAAGCATAGAGAAATACTCATAAAAGGAAACTAGAAAAAACTCAAGCAATAAAATGACTCAAAATAATCTCACATACGAATGTTGGTTTTGCTTTCATATAGCTTATCTTTAATACTACATTCTCCTCACTACTTAGGTTTTTGACAACTGAGTTAGGTATATTACAGGAGATCAAACATATTATGTATCGTATACTTAGGTTTTTGACAATTGAGTTAGGTTTTTGGCAGGAGAGTTTCCGATCTATGTGTGAAAAATGCTTTTTGTCAAATCTAACATAATAAGTATTCAAATTTTCATTTACTTATTTATTTTAATACCAAGTAGCAAGAACTTATATTTTATACACTACACATGGCTTCATATTATTTCAAATTAAAAACTTTTTATAAATTTTCATTACTTCTAATAAAATCACATTTGTTGATAACAACTATCCTTGTAAAACTTTTTAATAAAGAAATACTTCTTTTATTTCAAAAATATTATAGTGTTTTCAGTATCAAGAGGGGAGGGGGGAAAATACACACACACAAAAAGTCTAAAAGAAACTTGAGATTGAGAAGACACTTAAAGTTTTTTATACTTTTTCAAATGTTAAAATAAATATTCAAACACACACACAAATATAATTAAATATAATAAATGTGCAATAGGTAATCCCAACAAACATTTAGATTTATTAACAAATTGTGAATGACTTAAAGCAGTGGTAAGATTTTGAAATAAACAACGTTGTTCATGAACCTGATAAAATAAAACACACAAATCACAATAATTAGCTGGTCAGATTACAACAAAGAACGAAAGTGCATATCATGTTATTATAATCCATGTTCTCTTTATGTCCACCACCGATTTAATGTCAAACGTTTGAGAATGATTTGAGACTAGGGATGAAAAATCATATTTATTTCAAAAATGTAATTTTTTATTATTTTAATTAGAAATGCTGTTATACACAAATTTTTGATACTGTTATACACATATATTTCTATAGAAAAACTGTTATACACAAAATTTTTTATAGAAAAAACTGTTATAAAAAAGTTATATAAAAGTTTTTTATAGAAACAGAAAAACTGTTATACATATATACGTTTTTTTCTATAGAAAAATAAGTGTATAACAGTTTATTTTTATAAAAAAAAAAGAAAAACTGTTATACACAAACGTTTCTATAGAAAAAACTGTTATATATATATTTTATAAAAAATATTGTTATACAGACATTTTTCTATAGAAAAAACTGTTATTAAAGAATTTTTTCTATAGAAAAAACTTTTATACAAAAATATGTCTATGGAAAAAAACTGTTCTACACATATTTTTTAATAGAAAAACAGTTTCTTCTTTTTTATAATAAGTGTTATGTTAAAGTTTTGTTATATTAAAGTTTTTTATAGAAACATATACGTTTTTTTTTCTACAGAAAAATATGTGTATAACAGTTTATTTTAATAAAAAAGTATGTGTATAAACATTTTTCCACCGAATGTTGTTATTGAAAAACTGTTACACACAAATGTTTCTATAGAAAAAACTGTTATATACATACTTTTTTTTATAGAAAAAACAGTTATACACACTGTTCTACACATATTTTTATACCCTTCACCTTCGTGAGAAGGGTATATATAAGTTTGTCATTCCGTTTGTAATTTCTACATTTTTCATTTCCGACCCTATAAAGTATATATATTCTGGATCCTTATAGATAGCGGAGTCGATTAAGCCATGTCCGTCTGTCTGTCTGTCCGTCTGTCTGTTGAAATCAGTATTCTGAAGACCCCAGATATCTTCGGGATCCAAATCTTCAATAATTCTGTCAGACATGCTTTCGAGAATTTTGCTATTTAAAATCAGCAAAATCGGTCCACAAATGGCTGAGATATGAGGAAAAAACCAAGACAACCTCGATTTTTGACCTATTTTTTTACCTATATCTGGATTACTAAGACATTAATATAGACAATATGGATATCTAATGATAGATATTTCAAAGACATTTGCAACGACGTATATAAGACCATAGAAAGTTGGACCTATAATGGGTCAAAATGGGGAAAAAAAATTTGAACCAGATTTTTTTTTTTTTAAAAAACAAAAAAAATTTTTTTAAAATTTAAAAAAAAAAAAATTTTAAATTTAAAAAAAAAAATTTTAAATTTAAAAAAAAAAATTTTAATTTAAAAAAAAAAAAAAAATTAAAATAACAATCGAAAAATTTTTTTTTTCCAAAAAATTCAAAAAACAACTGGAAAAAAAATTAAATTTTGTTTACCTAAAAATATTTAAAATTTTGAAGTATAATTTGGTGAAGGGTATTTAAGATTCGGCACAGCCGAATATAGCACTCTTACTTGTTTTAATAGTAAAACAGTTTTTTCTTTTTTGTATAGCAAAAAGTGTTATATAGAAGTTTTTTATAGAAACAGAAAACTATTATACACATATAATTTCTTTTCTACAGAAAAATAAGTGTATAACAGTTTATTTTAATAAAAAAGTATGTGTAAAAACATTTTTCCACCGAATGTTGTTATAGAAAAACTGTTATACACACATTTTTCTATAGAAAAAACTGTTATACACACATTTTTCTATAGAAAAAACTGTTATACACACATTTTTCTATAGAAAAAACTGTTATACACACATTTTTCTATAGAAAAAACTGTTATACACACATTTTTCTATAGAAAAAACTGTTATACACACATTTTTCTATAGAAAAAACTGTTATACACACATTTTTCTATAGAAAAAACTGTTATACACACATTTTTCTATAGAAAAAACTGTTATACACACATTTTTCTATAGAAAAAACTGTTATACACACATTTTTCTATAGAAAAAACTGTTATACACACATTTTTCTATAGAAAAAACTGTTATACACACATTTTTCTATAGAAAAAACTGTTATACACACATTTTTCTATAGAAAAAACTGTTATACACACATTTTTCTATAGAAAAAACTGTTATACACACATTTTTCTATAGAAAAAACTGTTATACACACATTTTTCTATAGAAAAAACTGTTATACACACATTTTTCTATAGAAAAAACTGTTATACACACATTTTTCTATAGAAAAAACTGTTATACACACATTTTTCTATAGAAAAAACTGTTATACACACATTTTTCTATAGAAAAAACTGTTATACACACATTTTTCTATAGAAAAAACTGTTATACACACATTTTTCTATAGAAAAAACTGTTATACACACATTTTTCTATAGAAAAAACTGTTATACACACATTTTTCTATAGAAAAAACTGTTATACACACATTTTTCTATAGAAAAAACTGTTATACACACATTTTTCTATAGAAAAAACTGTTATACACACATTTTTCTATAGAAAAAACTGTTATACACACATTTTTCTATAGAAAAAACTGTTATACACACATTTTTCTATAGAAAAAACTGTTATACACACATTTTTCTATAGAAAAAACTGTTATACACACATTTTTCTATAGAAAAAACTGTTATACACACATTTTTCTATAGAAAAAACTGTTATACACACATTTTTCTATAGAAAAAACTGTTATACACACATTTTTCTATAGAAAAAACTGTTATACACACATTTTTCTATAGAAAAAACTGTTATACACACATTTTTCTATAGAAAAAACTGTTATACACACATTTTTCTATAGAAAAAACTGTTATACACACATTTTTCTATAGAAAAAACTGTTATACACACATTTTTCTATAGAAAAAACTGTTATACACACATTTTTCTATAGAAAAAACTGTTATACACACATTTTTCTATAGAAAAAACTGTTATACACACATTTTTCTATAGAAAAAACTGTTATACACACATTTTTCTATAGAAAAAACTGTTATACACACATTTTTCTATAGAAAAAACTGTTATACACACATTTTTCTATAGAAAAAACTGTTATACACACATTTTTCTATAGAAAAAACTGTTATACACACATTTTTCTATAGAAAAAACTGTTATACACACATTTTTCTATAGAAAAAACTGTTATACACACATTTTTCTATAGAAAAAACTGTTATACACACATTTTTCTATAGAAAAAACTGTTATACACACATTTTTCTATAGAAAAAACTGTTATACACACATTTTTCTATAGAAAAAACTGTTATACACACATTTTTCTATAGAAAAAACTGTTATACACACATTTTTCTATAGAAAAAACTGTTATACACACATTTTTCTATAGAAAAAACTGTTATACACACATTTTTCTATAGAAAAAACTGTTATACACACATTTTTCTATAGAAAAAACTGTTATACACACATTTTTCTATAGAAAAAACTGTTATACACACATTTTTCTATAGAAAAAACTGTTATACACACATTTTTCTATAGAAAAAACTGTTATACACACATTTTTCTATAGAAAAAACTGTTATACACACATTTTTCTATAGAAAAAACTGTTATACACACATTTTTCTATAGAAAAAACTGTTATACACACATTTTTCTATAGAAAAAACTGTTATACACACATTTTTCTATAGAAAAAACTGTTATACACACATTTTTCTATAGAAAAAACTGTTATACACACATTTTTCTATAGAAAAAACTGTTATACACACATTTTTCTATAGAAAAAACTGTTATACACACATTTTTCTATAGAAAAAACTGTTATACACACATTTTTCTATAGAAAAAACTGTTATACACACATTTTTCTATAGAAAAAACTGTTATACACACATTTTTCTATAGAAAAAACTGTTATACACACATTTTTCTATAGAAAAAACTGTTATACACACATTTTTCTATAGAAAAAACTGTTATACAGAAATTTTTTTATAGAAACAACTGTTATACAGAAATGTTTTATAGAAAAAACTGTTATACACATATTTTTCTATAGCAAAATTGTTATACAGAAATTTTTTATAGAAAAACTGTTATAAAGATTATACCAAGATAATGTATAAATTTTTTTAATATAAAAAACTGAAATTTTTTTGAGAGTCTTAAATTTTTCCACATGAAATAGTATCAACCTGTTCTATGCCAGTTTGAGACTGAACTTTGAGGAAATGCAATTTTTCAAACCGCTTTTGTTTTAGTCAACAATTGAATTCTGTTATAAAATTCAGAAATTTTTTAGATTTGAGAAACATTTGAGAACTACGTTTGATATCAAATCAAAAGTTTGACTCTGGAAAGTCAACAAATAAAGAGGTTCAATTTCAAGTGTTAAAGAATTATATGAAAATATCCAATAAAAAATTAAGAACTTGTAACAAAATACATTTTATTGACTTGAAAAGTAGTAGCAAGTACATATTCATAGATTTTTAGAAGTTTTTTTATATATGAGTAAAGTTAATATTTAAAGATGTGTGTGCTGGCTAATGTTTATAGAACCCACCACAGAAATATATGGAACATACTACACCACATAAATGAAATATATAATCTTTACGAAGCACAGTGGGATCGAATGGTCCACTACTTCGTGACTACAATCTTATTCAAAATTTTCATATAAATAGAAAATTATTTCTATTTTAATATCCATTATAACTTTACTTATATTCTCCTATTTTAGAATGTGTAACTTAAACAATATTTGCTTAAAAATTCCGGAACGAATTTAAAGAATTCGAATCAAGTAACGAATACTTGAATAGGGAGACATGGTTTAATATTTGGTACAAGAATAGAATTACATTAACACTAGGTATACATTTGTAATGTCTTCAAATAATAGTTCTAAAGCTTAACTTTTCTTCCATTTATATTCTAGTTTATTTTTCAATCATCTCATTCCCACTGTATATTGTTTACAAGCTAAAAAATAGAAATATGTAAATAAATAAAAGAATGTAAACAAATATAATCAGTTTTTGTTATTGTTATTACTGTTGTTGTTGTTTATGTTTCTGTGTTAATGTTTGTATTATTTGTTGTATTCAGTGTCATATTAATTGTGATAAAAAAAACAACAATAATAGCAACAGCTTCAGACACTTTCCAAAAAAAATAAAATACCCCTAGTCGGTCGGTAAATGTTTTTATTTATTTTGATTTGCTGTTTATTTTCGGGGGAATGCACAATTCATTTGTTGATCTTTCTTTGTGTGATAAAAATACAAGGTGAAATTAATCTAAATACGAGTATATCGTACTCGAGCATTATTGTATTTTCTTTTTGTTTAGTGTAAAAAAAAATTAAAATTTAAAAAAAAATCACACGCAAAAGGCTTTTGAAAAACAGCTTCTGAATTTTTTTAAAAAACAGACAAAGATTTTTTCTTTGTTTTTATATTTAAGGTTCAAGAACGTTTCAGTTGAGAAAAAGCTTTAAATATATTTACTTTTTTCTTTATATATACCAAATTTTCTATAGGAAAAACTGTTATAAGCATAATTTTCTATGGAAAAACTGTTATACACAAATTTGTCTATAGAAAAAACTTTTATACACAAATTTGTCTGCAGAAAAACCTGTTTCCACAAAATTTTCTTTAGAAAAAACTGTTATACATAAATTTTTCTATTGAAAAAACTGTTATACACAAATTTGTCTGTAGAAAAACCTGTTTAAAAAAATTTTATATAGAAAAAAACTGTTATTCATATAATATTCTATAGAAAAAAAAGGTTACACACAAAATTTTCTATTTAAAAAAAACATAATTTTCTATTGAGAATACAGTTATACACACATTTTTCTATATAAAAAAACTATTATACACAAAGTCTTGTATAGAAAAAACAGTTATATACAAAAATTGCTATAGAAAAAAACTGTTATACAGAAAATTTTCTATTGAAAAAATCTGTTATACACAAATTATTCTAATTACACACAAAATCTTCTTTACAATAAACAGTTACAAACACATTTTTCTATAGAAAATGCTGTTATACACAAAATTATCTATAGAAAAAACTGTTATACAAACATTTTTCTATTGAAAAAAACTGTTATACACAAAATATTCTATAAAGAATACAGTTAAAAACAAAAATTTATACAATAAATCATTCTGAGTCTATAAGAATGTTTAAATATGTTTTTAAACATAGAAAACTTAAATTTATTTGAAAGCATTAAATTAGTTTTTAAAATACTACAGAACTTTTCGCATTTACTTGTCCATGCCTATTTAAGACTGACCTTTGTTGCCAAATTGAGAAAATACAAGTATCGAACTGTTTTTTTCCAAAAGAGTTAGACCGAAACCAGTTTATTATACCCTTCACCATCGTGTGAAGTAATTCCACAATATAATTTTCCGACCCTATAAAGTATACAGTGGTTGACAAAACAATGGAAACTTTTCCAAATATTCCATATGTAGCCCAAAATTTAAAATATATTTTTAAAATAAAATTTTTTTTTTAGTATTTTACTTGTATAGTTTTATTTATATAAATTAACTGAAAAACAAACAACATAATTAATTATATTCTGAAAAAAGGGAACAAAATTAAAAATATTCACTATTTCGCTACTGACAAAACAATGGAAACTTTTAAACTTCTGCAAGAAAGAAGTGTAAAACGAAAATAATATTTAAAAGAACGATGTAAAAAGCATCCTGTTTACAGTTATTTTATTTTATTTTTAAATTCTGGTAATTTTTCACAATTTCTTTTTCTAAGTTTTACGCATAATTGCTTTTTTCAATGTTAACGAAAATGGCTAAAGTTAAGATTTGTGAAGACTTAAAAAATAAAATAATTAACGATTTTAAAGCTGGTTTAAAACAAAAAAGTATCTGTGACAAATATTCAATAAATAAATCAGCAGTTTCAAAAATTATAAAGAAATTTCGTGAGACCGGTTCTGTAAAAACTCCTAGACAAGATAATTTAATAGCGAGAGAGTTCAAGAAATTCCCAATAATAACTCCTCGAGAGGTTGTTAATAGCCTAAAATTAGAAATAAGCACCCGAACAATCGCCAGATCTCAATCCCATAGAAAATCTATGGAAAATTGTAGATCGTAAAATAAGGATCCAAAATTACGCCAGGAAGGAAGATTTATCGGAAGCGGTTATAAGGGAATGGCAAAATATTTCAAATGAGACCATTGACTCTTTAATTGGTTCAATGCATCGTCGATGTGTAGCAGTTATAAAAAATAAGGGATACCCAACAAAATATTGAGTTATTGCAAAGTTTAGACCATATTTGTTAAAATAATACCTAAGTTTCCGTTGTTTTGTCAATGTCGTAATAAAGAAATCTTTTAATTCCGTTTTCTTATTTTTAGAATTTAATTAATTATGTCCTTTGTTTTTTGTTAAATTAAGTTAATAAAAGTATACAAATAAAATATGTACTACAAAAATGTAAAAATTTTTTTAAAAAATTATTTCAGATTTTAGGCCACTAATGAAATATTTGGAAAAGTTTCCATTGTTTTGTCAACCACTGTATATAGTCTGGATCCTTCAAGATAGCGGAGTCGATTAAGCCATGTCCGTCCGTCTGTCTGTCTGTTGAAATCAACTTTCCGAAGCTCCCAAATTACTTACATACACGATTCATACAGCAATATCTCCGGATTTCTCCGGCTCGGTTGCGAGAAAATCGGTCCACAAATGGCTGAAAAAAACCAGCACAACCTCGATTTTTTACCTATGTATATCTGGATTACTAAGTCATTAATATAGACAATATGGATATCTAATGATAGATATTTCAAAGACCATTAAAACGACGTATATAAGACCATAGTAAGTTGGACCTACAATGGGTCAAAATCGGAAAAAATATTTTTTAACCCGAATTTTTTTTTTCACCAACATATTTTTTTCGCTATATATTAGAACAAAAAAATTTTAAAAATAAATCGAAATAATTTTTTTACAAAAAATTAAAAAAACTAGAAAAAAAAATAAATTTTTAGGTAAAAAATATTTAAAATTTTTATTTTGAAGTATAATTTGGTGATAAGGTTCGGCACGAATATAGCTCTCTTACTTGTTTACTTTACAAAAGTTACGGTTTTAGTAATCGTCCAAAATTTAGCCGAATATCATCCAGATTTTTCATTAAGTCTGTAAGTCGAACTGTAAAAATAACACTTGTCTCAACCTAAAAGTTTAAGAAATTTGTTCTGGGTTTTTTCTAGATTGTTTAATTTTCATTAGTTTCGGTTTAGTATTTTAGACGTGAGTCTGTTTTACACAAACTGACATAAGTAGTTTAAACGTCTAAGAATTTCATAACAATCAAAAACACTTTATTTCCTATGTCTTTTTAATAAAAATAGATGTGTTTTCTATAATTTTTTGAATACATATTTCTTTTTTTTACTTATTTAACAAAGTAAAAACCCAAAATTTACAAATAAATAAAAAAAAAACTGAGTGCTCTAAATTTTTACAAAATTTTCAGCTTTATTTAGTTTACACTTGTTATTAATTTGTTTAAAGAATTTTTACAGACAAAAATACTTGTGCTTGTCATGGTATTTAACTGTCAAGTTAATTGCTTACACACGTGACAAGATGTGTCGGATCCCAACAAAAAACACGCATTGTATTTTGTAAAAGGTAAAGTTACTTACTACCACTCTTCCTCAAACAAACAACGTCATCATCGCTGTCATCAACTTCATCATCGCCATGTTCATCTATCTCTAAACGAAAGACTGAATGTTTGTGCAACTCGTTTATAAATAAAAACTTGAAATTTTGTAATGTAAAGAAAGCATTTACACTTAAATTGGGTTAAGAATATTTTCTTTAAGCTTCTATATACAATTTGTTTTTTTTATTTGCTGTCCACAAACGAGATGAAATGAAAATGTTTTCTTTAAGAACAGAAAAAAAAGCACAATTTCAATTGGCACAAAGATCTTTTACCGATTTTTAAATAAAGTGTAAAATGTATTGGTAACAATTACACACTCACATTACACATACTTAATTACACACAACACATTTATACTAAATAAAAGAACATCCCAGCAGTTCTAGGAGACTGTACCGAACTAGTGATTTTACCCATCATTTAGGGTGACAACTAGTTACATAACTAGCTACGTGATTGGTTATTTACATGTCCTAAGCAGGGAGTCAATTTACCACTGATAGCTGGTCCAAAGTAGTCAACGCATCGAGTCAGTTACTTTACTAGCTACCTAACTGGCCACTTGATCAGCTATATAACCAGTTATTTTAAAATGTACGACCTCAAATAGTCGTTAAAATAGACAGTCCAATAACGGATTGTTTGTAAACAAACCTTCCTCCGACAACTCTCCAATATATTACTTCTGGTGGGTAAAATAACAAAGTGACTACACTCTAGTTTACTTAGAGACACTTAAGTGACAATTGACTTCTCGCTATATTACATGGGATGTATAAAGTAATCAATTGACTTCTGTCCGCTCTACAAAGAGCAAATAAATATCAAATTACCCAAAATATATAAACTGTCTGATAGCTGGTCCAAAGTAGTCAACGTATTGAGTCAGTTACTTCTACTAGCTACCTAACTGGTAATTTTATCAGCTACATAACCAGATATTTTAACATGTGCAGATGCTAATTGACCTCAAATAGTCATTTAAATAACAAAGTGACTACACTCTAGATTACTTAGAGACACTTAAGTGACAATTGACTTCTCCCTAGATTACCTGGGATGTATAAAGTAACCAATTGACTTCTGTCCTCACTACAAAGAGCGCATACATGTCAAATGACCAAAAATATATAAAATGGAGACAGCTAGGTGATCAGAGGTTACTGACAATTACTGTCTATAAAGAATACATTGACCACTTGCTTAACTGCTGGGATACGAACAAAAAGTATTGAACGACATCATTATGTTGGCAACACACTCACATCTTGTACATGTCTGCACTAATTGTTAAGTGAAATTAAATGAAAGTGCTGTTAAATACTCGTAGTACTCGATGTCTGAGATGAAAAAAACTGTAGGGGCCGCAACACACGGCACGACAGATACATCGCAACGTTAACGTAAATTAGATCAATTTTAAATGCGTTTGTCTTCTTTATATGTACAAGTTGGCAAAGTAAAATGTGTTAAAAGACTTGAATTAAATAAAAATGTTTTAATGCTAAATTTTTGTAAAATTAAAAAATTATATTTATCATTATATATTTACAGTAATTAATCTATATATATAAAAATGGTCCATGTATGTAATGTCATCACGTGAGAACGGCTGGAGCGATTTGATTGATTTTTTTTTATTCAATTCGAAATTTTCAGGAGATGGTTTGTAATGAAAAAAATTCCAAAATCTTGAGTAAAACTCGGAAATTCCTTTTTTTTTTGTGAGTACAGTCAACTGTAATAAAAAGCTCCCTAAAGTATGCAGTACAAATTTACATATTTTATTTGCAAATAAATAAGAACAGGCTGGTGTGTGTGGGTTGGAGAAACTTGAAGAACTAACATTAGTAAATGCTACCGGGCGAAGCCGGGGCGATCAACTAGTTTACACTACAATACAGTTTATAACGTGCCATTACTAAGGATCAATTGAGGACCAACCCTACAAATTAGACCTATTTTTGATGTAAATTTCAAATTTAAGCCACATTTTTGTATGCTTTGATATGTCATCGCACTCATGAGATCTGAACTAGCGATATTCCACCAAGGAAATATTTCAAAGGCCACGTTAACATCTCACATTACTTAGGTAGTGCTATGATCACGAGCATGAACGGCTAAACAAGAATTTAGACTTTTTAGACCTTAATGGCAGCTAAGCAAGACTTTAACGCCAACCACGTGCTTATAAACAAATGTTTTCGCAAACCCTACAATGATATAACTCGTAAGGCCATTGAGTGGAACCCACAAGACCCGTCCATACTTGGAACAGGCAGATAGATGGTCAAGACGAGAAAGATCGAAGGCAACACATATATGTGAGTCTCCCAGGAGGGGAGGGGGAGATAGGAAATTTCCCCCCAAAACCGAAAAGTTTTCATTTTAAATGCAAAGAAATTTACATCAAATAAAATTTAGGCATTTTTTTGGGAGTTTAAGCATTTGTTCCAGTATAAAGATCGTATCGTGAAAACATCGATCCTTAGAGAAACTGATATAAAAGATCTTCTTTGAGTTAGTAAAATTGAGTAATTTAATAAACCATTTCACCGCGTTATAGAGAAATATCCGCGATAAATCAGGTATCTATACTATGATACACATCATCATCTC
Organism: Calliphora vicina; assembly: GCF_958450345.1. Lineage (NCBI taxonomy): Eukaryota > Metazoa > Arthropoda > Insecta > Diptera > Calliphoridae > Calliphora > Calliphora vicina. The sequence continues at coordinate 33,738,039 of NC_088782.1, read as the reverse complement.
TTTCTTTTGAAAAACTGGTCGCCATTTAAAGCAACGTGAAACTGACAATCCCAAACTTCTTTATTTTTCAGAAATCTTTAGAATACAATCAACAGTTATCAGCAAGTATTAACGTCGAATTTTGTAACGAATCGTCATATTCGAGAAGTTTTGCTTTACTTCCTTAGTTTGAAACAAGCAAGAGAGCTATATTCGGCTATGCCGAATCTTTTATACTCTTCACCAAATTATACTTCAAAATAAAAATTTTAAATATTTTTTTGATTTAGTTTTTTTTTTTTTTGTAATAAATATTTTATTTATTTATCTTCAATTTATATAACCAAGCCTTAGGGCCATTAATTTAATTAATTAATTCTAAAGCCTTTTGTGAAAAGGTTCCTGATGTTCTGGCACAAGCAACCAGTGAAATGCGCATATGAACTAGCTTATATCCCAACAATAAATGTCAGTGAATTTTTCAATAATTTGGAAATTTAGCACAATTCTTACTAAAATTTATTTTATATTTTCCAAAGTTGTTTTTTTAATTTTTTGAAAAATAATTTTCGAATTGTTTTTTTTTTAAATTAAATTTTTTTTTTTGTTTTTAATTTTTTTAATATTTAGCAAAAAAAAATCGTGTTAAAAAATATATTTTCCGATTTTGATCCATTGTAGGTCCACTTACTATGGTCTTACATATATACGACGTTGCAAAGGTCTTTGAAATATCATTATATATCCATATTGTCTATATTAATGACTTAGTAATCCAGATATACATACATAGGTCCAAAATAGATCAAAAATCGATGTTGTCCTGGTTTTTTCCTTATATCTCAGCCATTTGTGGACCGATTTTATCGATTTTAAACAGCAACGGAGCCGGAAGAATTCCGGAGATATTGATGTATGAATCGTGAAAGTAAGTTATTTGGGGGCTTCGGAAATTTGATTTCAACAGATAGTCGGACAGATAGACAGACAGCTTGCTAAATCATTGGAAGCTAATCAAGCACCAATTTTAAAACGTTTGCGAGCAGCAGGATTTATCCAAAAGCAGGGCAATTGGGTACCATACGAGAGACCTTGAAAGGCGAAATAATGCTTCAACGAAAAGATGAGCAGTTCTTTTCGCTCGGAATAAGGAAATAATTTTTGGAATAAATAAAACGAAATCATATATATTTTATTTAGTGGTTACGTCTTTTTCGTCAAATATTTGTCATTGTGTGACTAGGGTTTTTAATTTCCCGACCTTTTTTGATTCCTGGGAATCGGGAAAATTTGTTTCTAAATTCCCGGGTACCCGGCTATTCCCGAAATATATAATAATACTGTAAATTAGGAATATTATAGCAAAATTTCATATAAAAACTTAGTGTTATAATCATTATATAAAGAGCTTCGTATTAATTAATTACATTTACAGTTAAATTCTTAATAAAATCTTAACTCGTAATTAAAAAATATCAGTCTTTCATTCCATAAATCCATTCCCAATATTTAATTCTTTAGCTTCATTTAAATTTAATTAATTTTGCAGTTAATTAATAACAGAATTTATTCAAACTTTGAATGATTAAATTTTTGTTGATTCAAATCTACTACAAATTGAGTTAAAATGTTGTTTCTTCATTCAGTTTTATTCAGCTTTTAATAAAAAAAAAACAAGTACTGTTGCTGTGTTTCCTTTCAAGGTCAAAATGCATTCTATACTTGAAAATACCAAATGGTGTGCCATCAAAAGTAGGCGCCTTTGTTCTACTAGAAGTTTCTGGAATAATTCGCACCGGTACATCTTGGCATTGAAGATTCCATATGTCATTTTAAATGTTCATTCGAAAAAGCCCAAATAAATAATAGTAATAATCGATATATTATTGCCGAGATATAAATAAAAAACTGTAAAAAAAACTTTCACATCTTTTTTGTGAGTTCTAAAATGTTTTCTTTGTAGATTTGTCAGTTTTTAATTCCCGGGAATCCCGACTAAAAATCCCGGGAATCGGGTAGTGAAAAATTTGCAAAATTCCCGGGAATTCCCGGGATAAAAACCCTATGTGTGATCCTACCTTAAGAATCCAGAAATGTTTTAGCCAAATTAATCAGGTGAAAACGGACAAATGTTTTCACGTTTCAATGTTATTCGTGCTTCTGTCACATCATTTGTCCATGAAGAATTCCAAAGAAAATATTTTCTAAAACTATTTACTATATTAGAAATTTGCTTAGTTTAGCTAACTTTTGAAATCCAAAATGTCTACATAGCTGTTACAACAATAAGTGACATCCGTTGCTTTGACAGATGTCAAATTTAAACATATTTAATTGTTTACATTCATAGTAAAATAGTTTAAAATACCCAACTGTCTGTATTAAGACATAATTAAAATAAATATAAACTCAATCAATAGTCATGGTTTTAATATGATTTCAAAATGTTTAAATTTCCGCTAATGGCGTGTTGTATGTCGCATTAACAAAAGCCTAATCTATATTAATGAAAATTAATTGATTAAAAAGCTATAAAAGCATTATAAAATATTTATTTAATTGCTAAACTAACGGAAATAATTACATTAATTTGTTTATTATTTTTTAATAGATTTTAGCTGTCAGTACGATATACAACATTTTTTCTACAATATTAGGTTCGCAATTTACACACTTGATTACAACAAAAGAGTTTGAACTATTTTTATTATTATTATGTTTATGGATAATTTAAAAATGTATATAAATATGGATAAAAGGGTTATAAATTACATAATAATTGTAACTTTAACAAATAAACAAATGTATTTGCTGGTCATTTTAGTCACTTACTGACCATATTTTAACAAATAAATGGAAACAAATCTGCATAAATGTGTGCTGCTCTGATGACACATATGGGTGGAGAGGTTGGTTGCTTTCATATTTGTTCGGTGGTCATATAAAATATTATTCAATTAGCATTTTTAAAAATAAATATTGCTTCGACTGCATGTAAATATATAAATATTTTTGTACATATGAGTAATAATAATGTATAATTCTATCTATCGTCTGTCTAACTGTGCCTGCCATGCCTACTGTGTTTAAGCCAATGGCCATTTTTATGACGGCTCTTGTAGTCTGTGTTAAATAATTTTTAACACTTCTTCTTTTGCCATATTTAATATTCGTTGTACATCATACAGTATAGACACGACTAGAGTTTAATAACCGGAAGTTTTTTATTAAAAAAAAAAAATATTCGCACCATATTGGTAGGTTTTTCATAGAATTGAAATAACTTTTTTTTAAACTTAAACATTTGAATACAAAAATTTGAAACGCAATTGCACAAATTTTATAAATATGTATGATTTTTTTGTGCTGAAATGAATTGAAATTAAAGCAAACAAAAAACTGGAGAAAATTACTCAATTTAAAATTTATTTTTTTGTTGTTGACCTTAAATAAGGAGACAATTTGTTCAACAGAATTTTAAAATACATAAAAACGAAGACAAATTATTTAATTAATCCATTAGTGAAACATTTATTTAATATTTCTGCTGATGCCTGTAATAAGAGTTATTAGTAAAATTTTTGTAATCAACCAAAAAACAAAATTAATGAGTTTTTAATGGCCATGCACAGTGATTTTAAAGTCAAGATTCAGCTACAGTGCACAGTGGGGCAGAATCAAAATTTTTGGAAAATAAATCTTTCATTTCTAATTGGCTAATCCGATTAACATAAAACTTAACATGGGAGCAGCAGAAAAGAATTCGAGTTTAAGTTTTTACAAGGGACCCCACAAGTCCCTCAGGAGCGGCGCTGTGGGGTCTCAAAGTCTTTAATTCTTTAAACTTTTAGTAGAACTTTACAAATTCATAACTGTTTTTTTGTTTATTAATATCGACAACCTTTCAATTTTTTATTTAAGCCTTGAATTCATAAAAAAATGTTTTATTTCAGCCTCTAAAAATATTTATATTTCATTAACAAGAATTTAAATTTCTTATTTTGTATTCGTTTACAAATATTTCTCATAAATATGTCTATGATTTTCATAAATACCCTGTGCATCAACATTTTGAAACAATAGACAAATTCTCAGAATTGAAATTTCTCAGATTTTACATTAGAAAAACTTTTCAAGAATTTCCATATAAATGAGACATTTTATGAAGAAAAAAGGAATTATATATGAAAAAATGTGAATGCCAAAAATGTTCATAAAGTTTGGTACAGCATAGCTAATAACTAGAGGTACAACTGAAAAACAATGAACCATAAATATCAAAATTGAACTCTTCAATATTTATAATTAATTTTATCGATGTATTGGGTGTATGACTTACAAGAGATGGCATAACTTTTGAACGAGGTTTTTGTTTTTAATAACTTATATGTCATTTTAAAGGATACATATCTGTCATGTATTCTCACTTAGTTATTGAGCATTATAGTGTAATCTTTTTTACATCGAAAATGTCGAATTTTGTACCAATAAAGCGTCATATATGGGAAGTTTTGCTTTACTTCTTTAATCTGAAAAAAATGTGCCCCTGAAGCACACCGGTAGCCCCCCAAAGCGTATGGTGAATGTGTATCATCGGTTTTAACGTGCGAGAGAAGGCATGTGCGGTTTAGAAGTGGTAATTTTGACACGGAAGACAAAGATCGCCCGGCCAGCCAAAAATGTTTGAATACCAAGAATTGGAGGCATTACTCCATGAAGATGGTTGCCAAACTCAACAAAAGCTTACAAAATCATTGGGGAACAGCAGTTTCAAAACGTTTGAGAGCAGCAGGATTCATCCAAAAGCAGGGAAATTGGGTACCATACGAATTGAAGCCTAGAGACCGACCATACACGTCCGAAAAGATGCTTGAACGCTCTAAAAGAAAATAATTTTTGCACCGATTTATTACTTGCGATGAAAAATGGATCCATTGCGATAAGAGATCGTATGTGAAGACCGGCCAACCAGCCGAATCGATACCAAAGCCAAATATCCATGGCGTTTAGGAAATTCTCTGTATTTGGTGGAATTTCATCAGCGCATTTACTATGAGCTGCTGAAATCTGACCAGATCATCACAGGGAACCTGTACCGAACACAACTGATCTGTTTGAAGCGATCCGAAAAACGCCCAGAATTTGCAATATTCCATCATGACAACACTCGGCTACAAGTTGCAAGACCTGTTAAAAAGTTTTTAGAACAAAGTGGTTGGAAGTTTTGCCTAACCCGCTTTATAGTCCAGACCGTGGCCCGTCCGACTACTATTTTTTTTCGATCGCTGCAGATCGATCTCTCTGGGATACGCTTCACTTTGAACAGAGCATCCGATATTGGCTTGATTCGATCATGGCCTCAAAAGATGAGCAGTTATTTTGGCTCGGATAGATTTGAAAAGTACAAAACAAACGTTTAAAGTGACTACACTTTAGGTTACTTAGAGACACTAAACTGGCAATTGACTTCATGCTGGATTACCTGGGATGTATAAAGTAACCAATTGACTTCTCTCCACACTACAAAGAGCACATTTATGTCAAATGACCCAAAATATATAAAATAGAGTCAGCCAGGTGATCTGACATTAGTGACAATTACTGTCTAAAAGGGATACATTGACTTACTTGCTTAACTCCTGGGTTGCTGCGATATATCGCTCGAAAAGTTTCCAATGTAAATAGGCAGTTGTTTACTCAAGTGTACCTTTAATTATTGCCTTAACTTTCGTAATATAAATACCAAAAAAAAAACAACACTCAAGTGCTATCCAAAATAAAACAAAACAAAAAAAGTAAAAAAGAAATAATAATAATAGAAAAAGTAAACAAATTCATTCAAACATGACCTCAGATAACCCTAGAAAGACAACCCCAAATAACAATTGCAAACATATTCAAACAAAAACCAAAAATAAACAAAATCATAAAAGAATAAAAATGAAAAGCAGCTCATAAAAAATCAATGTTTAAGACAAAACAAAAAAGGCGCCACTACCTCAAAATAAATCGTTTTAGTTGTTCGTTAGTGGGTTGAAGATTGGTTTCATTTCATAGAATTTTTAAGTTTCTTTAGGTTTCCTTTTTTTTATTCCATGACTATTTTGCTTTGAGTGATGGCATTTTCATGTTGCAAGTTATACAAATTGTTTAAATTTGCTTTATATTATTGTATTTCATTTTGATTAAACATATTTCCTTTAAATGTGCTGTAGTTAGTATAAATATTTATGATTGTTTATTACAAGTATCATATTTATTTTTGGCTGGCACATGCCATCCATCCACCGACAAACGACTACTGTATAATAGAGGTTGAGTAAATGAACCAGAAAATTACTTCACACTGGTTTTTGTTTTTGACCTAAAAACCAAATACTCGTACATACATATAACAACAAAAAGAAAACCTCCAGTAGCAACAAGAACAAACAAATACGGTTGGTTGGTTTGTGGTTAAACAATTTATAGTTGTACAACAAACCAACAAAAAACCCTTTAAAATATGACGCACCCTAAAGTAAGTTGTCGACAGAAATGTTGTTACACCCGAAGAAAAATCTTTTTTAATTAATTTATAAGGAAATTCTTGAGAAGGCATTTTTAATAGACTCAAAAGGAAAATCTGAGCAATTTCAATTCTAACCTTATTCTAAATTAGTGATTAAATTGTGAAATTTTCATAAAAATTTAATTTTCACAAAAAACTACTTACAAAAATTATGAGCTTTTTTTACAATTTTTTTTTTTTTATGAAAATAACTTTTTTATAAAGTAGATTGCCGAAAAAATTAATTTTTAAAGAAAAAAAGCTGAAAGCTTTTACGATAAGAATTTTTATATAAAATAGAGATTTTTCACAAACATTTTTATCGAAAACAAGTAAGAGAGCTATATTCGACTGTGCCGAATATTATACACCCTTCACCAAATTATACTTCAAAATAAAAATTTTAAATATTTTTAGGTAAACAAAAATTTTTTTTTCCAAAGTATATTTTTTCATTTTTTCGAATTGTTTTTTTTAAATTTTAATTTTTTTTTTTTTTAATATTTTGCGAAAAAAAATTTTGGTGCAAAATCGTATTTGAAAGTTTCTCGGCTTCAATTTCCCTACATGAATCCTGTTGGTCGGTCGCAAACGTTTTGAAATTGCTGCTTGAGTAGCGCCCAATGATTTCGGAAGCAGCTGTTGAGTTTGACAGCAATCTTCATGGAGTAATGCCTCCAATTCTTGGTTCTCAAACTTTTCTGAACCGAACAAACCATCTCTCGCACATTTAAACCGATGGAACTCATTCACATTAAGCATCGTTGACCAATCGGTGTGCTTGAGGGGCACTTTTTTTCAAATTAAAGATGTAAAGCAAAACTTCCAGTATTTAACTTTATAAGCTTTATTCAATAACTAAGTTTTTGGAAAAAAAAACTTTTTTCGAATTATTAAATAAAATAAAAATTTTTTTGATAAAAAAAAAAATCGGGTTAAAAATATTTTTTCGGATTTTGACCCATTGTATGTCCAACTTACTATGGTCTTAAGGTCTTTGAAATATCTATCATTGTTTACATTAATGACATAGTAATCCAGATATACATAGGTCAAAATAGGTCAAAAATCGAGTTTGTCCTGGTTTTTTCCTCATATCTCAACCATTTGTGGACCGATTTTGCTGATTTTAAATAGGAAGCTTCTAGGAAGCATGTCTGACAGAATTATTGAAGATTTGGATCCCGAAGATATCTGGGGTCTTCAGAAAATTGATTTCAACAGAAATTTCAAGAAATTACAAACGGAATGACAAACTTATATGTATAGTAAACGTATTTATAAAGGGCTTTATCAAAAAGAGCTTTTCCAAAAAAAATTTAAATATTAATTTTTTTAAAAAAATAAATATTTTCTTTAAAATTTTTTCACAAAAATAAATATTTTTTCAAGTTTGTTTTTATAAAAATCAATTTTTATTTTTTTCTTATAAAATTAAATTTTTATCAGAAAAGATTTTTTCAAAAAAAAAAAAAAAAAAAAACAATTTAAGAAAAAATTAAATGAACTCTTTTTACAAAAGCATTTTGTTTTACATAAATTTAGATTTTGCGGAAAGCTTTTCAAAAGTTTTTTTTCAAAAAAGCTTAAAGAGCCTTCTTACATAAAATGCTTTGGTACTCTGCGGAAATCCAATTTCATGTTGATTTAAATTGGATTTCAATCTGACTGACTCAATTTCATTCGCTTTGCTTTCCTTTCGAGATCAAGGAACAGAGCATTAGTTCACATTATTTTTGTGTAGATTTTATTTTAATAAAACGTTTTTGATTTCAATAAAACAAAAATCTTTAAAACCCCTTAATTTTGCGTAAATGAAGTTTTTTTTGCAATAAAAGCTCTTTTTGTAAAAAAAAGCTTTTTGATCATTTTATTAATAAGCTTCTTTCATACAAAACTAAGGGTTTTTTAGTTTTTGTTTATATGTTATTGTTTGTGGAAAATTACTTTTTGTAACAAAAACGATTTTTTGTTCAAAATTTTATTTTTGGTGAAAAAAAATTCTGATAAAATACTTCTTTTTTGAATTTTCTGTTTTGTTACTTTCATTTCCAGCTATAATTTTCTACTAGACATTTTAAAAATGTATTTTACCATTTTAATTGTTTTTTTTTACTAATTTTAATTAGAAATTCTCAATACCAATTAAACTTTCTTAATTTCTAAAAGAAAACTATCAATTTATTTTATAATATCAAAGGAAAAATCAATCTCATTTCTATGAATTTTGCCACAAACAATTGAAAATCAATTTTTTTTAAATAAAAATACATACATTTTATGAGTGTATGTATTTCTAAAATAAAGTAATGTGAATAAATTGATTTGAATAATTTAAAAATAACCATACCATACAATTAAAAACCCCACCACAAAATGCTCTTACACTCTTCAGTTTTTGTTTTTTTTTTTCTTCATTCTGAATACATATTATGTGGAACATTTGGTAGGTACCTGATTGAAAAGGTTGTTTGATCATTTTGTATTTATGTAACCAGACTCTATGTACTGGTGACATAGTTTTGACTAAAAACAGTTTATGAACACATAAATAGGTTTATTCTATAGCTATAGTATAAATAAACCCCAGTAGTTCAGTTTAGTTTAGTTTACAATTTATTTAATGCCAACAACTAGAAGCTCGAAAAAAATTGTATTCATTAGTTTGTAAAGACTTTTTAAATCAAAGTTAATTTTCATTTCGTTCATTTGTTTTTTCTTGCAAAAAAACTTTATTTTCATTTTGCAGCCAGTAATTTAAGCTGGAAATAACCGGCAACAATAAGAGAGAAAAAAAAAAGTCATTAAACAAAAACACAGAGACAGAGACAGACAGACAATTTTCTTTTATTCATCATTAAAATGTTTTTCCATGTTGCCATTTTGATGGCACATCGTGAGGCAGCATGGAATCACTGACTGACAGAAGTTGTTAAAAGTTAGTTGCAGTAAAAACCTGGTTAGTAGCTTGCAGACATGATACATAGTTTTATTTATTTTTTTTATAGATTTTCTTGTTTTTTGTTTGCCTGCTTTTTATTTTCACTTGAATTGGAAGTGCGCCAAAAACTCAAATAACCGGGACAACAACGGCAAGTAACTGAAATGTAACACAAAACTATAATTCCTCTATATAAATTGCAACATCAATTTCAGTTTCAGAAAAAAAAAATCGTGCATTTTGGATTTAACATCACCAGAAGATGAACAGAAAAAAAACACCGAAAACTGTTTAAATAAATGTTGGTTTAATTTAATGGCTTAATGGGGTGACATATAAATTTGTTGAAATAAATTGTTTAAAATAAAGTTATACAATTTTAAACCATAAAAGGATTTTATGAAAATTCAAAATCCAAAAAAAGGGTGCATAAATTATTGAGAAAATAAGTTATTTGTAAGGGAAATAATAGGGATTTTAAAGAATGAATATCATCCCAAGAATTATAATTCAAATTTGGCAAATTGTTAAGAATTTTAAATAACTTTTAACAAAAACTAAAGTCAATACTCTTTTATCATGACTTTTAACAAAGACTATAGAAAACTACAATAAACTATTATTTAATTCCATATAAAGCTTGCCAAAAATTTTATTAAAATCCAAATATTATAAACAATCAAATTAACTATACAAAAAAGTTTAAATTATTTAAATTATTAAACATAACAATATGCCACAATTATGTACATATTTATTTAAAAACCACACCACCCTACCTTTTCGGTAGAAATACATAAAATAAATAACGTTAAACATTTAAATTTGTTTGTTAGTTTTGCCAAAAAGGGATATTCACCCCTTTAAGGCTGATGATGACATGAAGAATTTAAAGTTATAAAAACAACAACCCAAGAACTTCAAAAATGTCATTAATTCATCATCGCTAGTGTTAAAATTAATAAATATTAAACAAAACACTAATTTAACCTCAAATGTCAATGAATGAATGGCAAATGTGAGAGAGAGAGACTAGTTAAAAGAGATAATTACGATTGTGTTTTTGTGTATATAAAACAAATGCTATACTCATTGATGTTTATTTTATTTTTTGTGTGAAATTGATATTATGACGTTGATAGCGATAATAAATATTAACTACAACTATAAAATATATAATGGTCAGATAGTGATGAAATAAAATTTTGTATTAGTTTAGAGCGACTATGTCAATGCTCTACAAAACATTTTTTAACAAATTTTTTATAGATATTTAATAATTTAAAAAGATATACGTATTAGAAAAGCTGCCTACTATTTTCCTAAAATATTCTAGCAACTCGACAAATTTTATCTCAACTTACCACTACTTGTACAACACACTAGTTCGCTGTGGCCGCTAAAGTGGTAGTTAAATGTTTATCATTTACACTTCATTACACCAGCGTATTCAGTAACAAACAATAGCTATATATTCGCCAATATCGAATATGGTCCGGGAATGCCGGACATCCTTAAATGAGATGGCGAGACATTCGACAGTTGTACTCACATGGGTACGTGGACACAGGGACAATGAGGGCAATTGTATTGCTGATGACTTAGCGGGAATAGGAGTCTTGATATCGGATGACGAAATAGACTTCCTTTGTTTTCAACTTGCAAGGATCTGATACATGGCGAATATTACGAACTTGCCCAAGCAAGGTGGGGTAGGTAATGAATCCACCTGTGCCATCACTAGGATGATATGGCCTGCGTTGGACTGTAAACGCACGTCGTATCTACTTCGGCTACAACGAATACAAATCAGCTACATTGTGGTGATGATCACCGGGCATTGCACTTTCGGTACTCACGCCCCAAGGTTATCTGTGAGGGAACTAAGGTGCATAGACGCCTTCATCAGGAAAAGCAGATTGTTGATAAGACCGGATATGCAAATTGTACCTCTTCGGGACCCGGCAACTATCCCATGGCCCTCTGCGTTAGCTAAATTCTCTGAATTCTTAAAACCTCTCCACTTTCTGCTCTCATTTCTATCTACACTCATGGAAATTTCACTATAACTCAATATATAGATTTCCCTTTTCTTCAACTTCTATTTCTCTTTTCTTTCTGTTTTCATTTTCTTCTTCAGCTATCACAAAGGGAACGATTTTGGACCCAAGTGAGCTGTACGAGACGAAGGTTCGTATATATTCGCCTTAAGTTTTTGAAAATAAATTCATGTAAAATAAAAATGTTCGAGAATTTTTAAAAATATGGAATAATTCTTTGATCATTTTTCGAAAGGTAAATCCTTGAAATCGGAAAGAATTTTTTAGAAGAACAAATTTTGTTTTATATAATAAACAAATCTCGAATGATATTTCAAATGTTTGATATCGTTCTTGAAACTGCGAGTTTACTGGCTTCAATTTTTATTTGCACTTGAGAAACTTAGCAAATAATTCTCGATAATTTTTCGAAACTGAAATCCGAGAAATTTTAGAGAATTTTTAAAATAAACAATCTTTGTTATAGTAAACAAGTCGTCGTCGATATTGTTTATGATTCGTTATTGATATCGTTCGCTTTAGCAAAACTTCGCGAATAATTCTCGATGAATGATATCGTTTCGAGATAACTGTCTCCAACTTTTTTGAAACTTTGCGAATATTTATTGAAGAAAAAAGTTCCAGAATTTTTAAAAATATGTATGGGGGAATTCATGTCAAGTGAACAACTTTTGAAATCGATGTCTTCCGATCGGAATGAAATTTGCACCAAGTTTCAACAAGATCGGTGGACAACTCTCTGAGTTAGAGGTGGTAAAATTTTGACATTTTGGCCAAGCAGGTGGTAACTTATTACCTCTTATTCTTAGCAAAATGTGTCCCAAATAGTTTAGACAGCTATTTCTTAAACTTTTCGAAAAAAAAATAAAAAAATTTTGACTTTTTTTTTCAAATTCAAAAATTTTTTGACTTTTTTTCTCAAAAGAAAGCTTATATATTTTCCTTGAAGACCTTTTTGGTCGCTTAGTGGGATGCGAGTGGGATATCTATCAAAATAAATATTTTGTAACTCAAGACATTTTTTCCAAAATGGAACCTTTTTTAAATTTGTTTTTTTTCTCAAAATAAAGCTGAGTTGTTTTCCTTTAATTCCTATTTAGTCGCTTATGTTTTGTATTTGTAACTCAAGACATGCAATTTTTGTGTTAAAACATTTATTTTGATATGAAAAATCTAATAAACACTCTTAACATAATAGTCATTAACAACCGATCGTGTGATCACGTCTAAATTAAATTTCTACCAAAGAAAATATTTTTCCTTAAACAAAATCATTTTTATTAACATTGTCAATAAACTAGAAAGTTCTAGTGATAAAAAAAACTATTTTTCTACAATTCGTTCTTAAACAACTTCCTAACACAGAATACTACAACGGTTTATAGGGTACCACAAAGTAAATAACTTGTAAAACACGTGAGTCACACTTTGAAAAAGAAAAAATAACGTCACCATAAAAATAACAGCAAAAAATAATTCATAAATACGAATAAATAAATAAAAAAACAACAAGATGACTTATTAAAATATTCATACGAATAATTATAAAGAGAGATAAATTTTAAAAATAAATTTACTAGGAACAAGGTGGCCTGGGCCATGAGTGAGTTTTGCATAAAATTAAAAAAAAAATCACTGGCAGACAGAAATAATCATTTTATAAAAAACATACAATTTATCAGTTGTTGGGTTTTTTTTATAAAAATAAAAAAAAATATTTTACTTTTTTCATTCATAATTTTAATAAATTAAAAACAGAAAATAGAGAGCAAATAATAACTTACCTTATAAACTTGTATCTCCTCTAAAACAGCCTCAGATTCTTTGAGTACACGTTCTACCTCTTCGTATATTTCACGTTCTGTTTCCGTGGGTGCTGCATTTTCAAAATCCAAAAAGACATCGTAGGATTTGGCTGTGCAACAGTTTGAGTCATCACGTGCCAATAAACTCAGTAATTTGCCCATTTCTTTATTTGTTTTTGATTTTTTTTTGTTATTTATTATTATTTATAAGTATTTTAGTATGTATCTGATTGTATGATTTTTGTTTTATTCAATTCACTGTGATTTTTGTACTTTAAACACTTTTTTGTGTTGTTAATTCTTTGTTTTATTTCCTTAATCAATAAGTAAATATTTTTGTGTAATTTTCAGTTCAAACAGCAAAAATAATTGATTTCTAGAAAAATGAAAATTAATTAATAAATTTTACAAGATAATGGGGGAAAATTTTAGTATTTTAAATAAGAATATTAGAGAATATTTTGGCCAATAAAATTTAACTATTCGAATAGTTTTTGGCTTAATAAATAAGAAAAATATTAGATATTTATTTCGACCAATGAATTTATTGCTATTCGAATAGTTTTAGCAAAGAATACAAGTAGTAAACTGAACATAAGTTATTCCTAGATAAAAAAAACTTATATAAAATACATACACGTTTCAAATTCGTAAGAAATAAATAGTTTAGGAAAACAATACTTTAATTAATATGCTAAATTCCTTTGAAAAGTTTTGCATAAAACTTTAACTTGATAAATATATTATCCATTTTTATAAATATTTATGTAAATACACGCTATTTAAATATACATATATTAAAATAACAATACGTTCTTATGTATAACAATATGTATTATCAGATGTGTGATCAAACTTCTTTCTTTCTTTCGTTCTCAGCATGTGTAACGTATATAGTTATGGGTCAAGTAGAAAGGTGACACACATCATTTATGGACCATTTAAACAACAAAAAAATATTTTATATATAATAAAAATAGCCAGAATTTAAATTTATTGTTTATTTGTACAGTAATGTTTACTTAACAAGCACTTGATTTGGTTTTGAGGCAATAAATTCTTTATTCAGAAAAAATTCACGTATTTATCCGAAGTTTAGGGAATAAAAACTGTGGGGTTCCTACTCGAAACTATTTGTTAGTTAGTTCTTCAAAACAGTTTATTTGTTATGATTATCAATCATATGATATGTTTATATCCATACATTTGTTTTTTCTAGCAACAGTAAATACAATGATAAAGAAGAGTTTCGATTCTCAGAATTAAAATTTTCCAGCTACAACAGAAAAGTTATGTTATTAAGACTTCCTACTGGGAATTTTTTTTTGAAATTTCCGGGAAATTTTTGAGAGAAAATTTGTGGAATTCCCGAAATTGGAAAAAGTCGGATAAATTAAGAACCCAAATGAATACAATTTTTGTTTTCTCAAGAAATGGAAGAAAGACATAAGAGAGCTATATTCGGCTGAGACGAATCTTATATACCCTTCACCGAAGTATACTTTAAGATAAAATTTTTAAATATCTTTAAGTAAATAAAATTTGAAAATTTCTCAAAATTTTCATTTCAACATTTTTTTTAAAATTTTTTTTTTATTTTTTAGTGAAAAAAAAATGTGCAAAAAACAATTTTTTTTATTTAATTTTTAAATTAAAATTTTTTTTTTTATAAATTTGAAAAAAAAAAATTTTTGGCAAAAAAATTCGGGTTAAAAAATGTTTTTCCCGATTTTGACCCATTGTATATCCGACTTAATATGGCGTTATATACGTCGTTGCAAAGGAAATATCTATCGTAGGATATCCATATCGTCTAATTAATGACTTAATAATCCAGATATAGATGAAAAATAGAGGTTGTCCTCGTTTTTTTCTTATATCTCTCCATTTGTGGGCCGATTTTCTCGAACCGAACCGGGTCTAGAGCGGATATATTGATATATGAATCAAGTATATAAATTATTTGGGGGCTACGGATACGTGATTTCAACATACAGACGGGGATTGACGATCCAGAATATATATACTTTGTGGTCGCAAATGAAAAATGTAGAAATTACAAACGGAATGGCAAACTTATATGTATATACTCTTTCCACTCATAAAAATACAAGGCCTGACTACTGACTCATCAACGCCCACTTGAAATTCGGTACACGGGTACCTCTTTCCATGAGCAGATCCACTAAGAAGGGATTTTTTTTCTAATTCGGTCGATAAAAGTTGTAAAAAGTACTAAAATCTGTAACCTAATCAGCCCAATTATAAAAAATCCCTGGGAGTTTTTTTCCCTTTTCCCATTTTTCCTTTTCAAATTATATGTTAAAAAAACGAAAAGGGAAAAAACTGCCGAGGATTTTTTTTCATAATTGGACTGAATATTTCCGACATTAAGACAGATGGAATCAAAATTTAAAAATCAATAAATGACGTCATAAAATAAGCGGGGGCGTGTAAAATGTTTTTTGATTATTGTACTTTTAAAGGTAAAACGGGTAAAAAGTATTAAAGATTGTAATAAAATTGAAATTGAATTGTTCTCTTCTTAAAAACATCTCGAATGTATTTTGATACTTTTTTGAAATTCAGACTAAAAGGGGAACAAAATTTAACTGATTTTTTGGTACTTTTTCTAAATCTGCTCTGCTTAAAACATATGGAATAAAAAGAAGGCATTTTAATCAACAAATTGATTAATAATTTCAACTGTGAAGTATTTCCTTTAGGTTTTTCTACACGAAAGAAGCAGCGGACAAAAGCTTTTTTTATCATTTTCACTTTTCTTTCACAAACACCTTTTAGTTCTGTTATTTGTTAGTTTTTACAACATATATTTTCTTCAGCGCGAGATTTTTGTGATATGAAAATAAAAAAAATATGTTAAAAAGTATGCTGGCAAAAAAATTACAAAAAGCTAGACGAATGTGTAATTTTTATAACAAAAAATTAAAGAAACCGGATTAACAAAGCAAGAATTATTAGAAAATATAAAATATTCCAAACTGGTGGCTTTTTTAAACAGAAAAAACGTGTTACCTTCGGAATACCTTTTTCAACCAAATCACGAATCTCTTAAAATCAACTCAATTATCTATTAGGATCCATAATAATCGTATTTATCTTATGAAAATTGTAGAAATTAGAAACGGGATCACAAACATACATATGTATGTATATTTCCCATGTAGGGTTCCTAATAGGGTTACATTTTCCGGGAATATATTTTTTAGAACTTCCCGAGAAATTTCGGGAATTTGTGTATAAGTTTTCTTGTGATAACGAATAATTCGATTATATCCACATATTTTTTTCTATACAAGCAACAGAAAATCTTTTACGTTTAAAATAGCCACATTTTTGTCACCCCAAATAAAAATATTCAGGGACAATAGAAAAATTCTAACATTTAATCTAAATCATTTGATTAGCAATAAATTCAGTTATCACAATATAGGTACAAAAAGTATTCAAAATGTATTGCGTTTAAGTTTTAATAATAAAAAAAGTTTGAAGTTCATGAATTTAACTCTAGTTATGACAAAAATCTATAACAACTCTTTAATAAAATTAAAACTTTAAAAAGGACCCTAAATTATTGTACAATGCTGTTTATATATAAAAACCAACAAAGAGACAGACCTTATTGCTCTATTAAACCAATTATGATAAGAGAAACAAAAAAAGAGGAAATCTTGTGTTGAAGCAAATGCATACATCTGTACATACATTAGTAAGTTTGTTTATATGAGAAAAAACATAAGTCAATAATCGATAATTGCCAATAACATACACGTTTCAATGTTTAAACTTGCACAGCTATACATACATTCATACTTATAAATAAATATAGTATGGAGGATGGTGTAAACAAGGAAGAGGAGCTAAGAGAGATTTATCAAACTAGGAGCAAGAGAAAGAAGCAAGAAAATAAGTGTGATAAATATTTAACACATTTGAAGATACTCGACGTAGCAAAAGAAAAACATTACTGCAATAATAGCAACAATAAAAAAACACGTTTGAAAAGGAAAACAAAGCAACAACACACAATTGGGTGTTGTTTAAAGAAAAAACTAAAAAGAAAAAAAGTAGGAAAAACAATACGGAAAATTGTTGAAAATGTTTGGAATAAATAAACTAAAAGACAAAGAGAAACAGGATTGTAAGCAAAGGATACAGGATAAAGAAGAAATTTACAAAAGTGTAACAAAAAAAATGATTATTTTTGTTCAATAACCAGATTTTCTACAATGTTTACAAACAACTTCCCCCCAACAATGCAATGCAAGTTATACATGACTCGATTTATCTATTATTACATATTTAGAGCTGCTTTTGGTTGCATTTTGTACATTTACCTTTCCATGTGCTGCTGCAGATTGATACAGCATTCAAACGCTTAGTGGGGGGTATGTTTGTAATATTTTAAAACAACAAATAGCACAAATGAAAAATCAAAAATTGTATAAAATGAAAATCGTATATAAACAAAATCAAAACACAAAACAGCAATAAAAGAAAATATGTACCTACTCATTTTTCTAAAAATTTCAAGTTTATGGATTTGTATTTTTGCGTAGTTGGAATAATTTATTTGGGTTTTTTATATCTTTGCCAATAAAACCACAACACATGTGTTGTAAATTACTTGTTAGAGGAGAGTACGGCAGTACAAAAACCCAAAAAAAAACTTTTAGCAGTTTTATCATGAAATTTAATCATTTTCTTATCTTTAGCTGTTTTATTTCAGTTCTGTTTTTGTTCGAAACTCTGTTATCGGTATCCGCCATGAAAATACAAAACAACAACAATAATAATAACAAGCTTAAGCTTTTATATTTTTAATACGGGAATGTTTTTTCCATATTTGTTTTGGTTGCCTGACTGACTGACGGACGGACTGGCTCTGCCTGCTGCCATCTAGCATTAATTCAAGGCACGTTTTCCTGTGTCTCCATATCGCAGAAAACACAAGGTAAGACTACAAAATCATCATAAGAATAAAACAAAACTCTAAGCAGGGGAGTTGTTTTCCTATTTATTTCTATTGCACAAAACAATGCATTAAGAGGGTTGTTTGCTTAATTTTTCCTTTTAGTGGCATTTCAGTATGTTTTTTCCATTTATAACTTGTTTAATTGTTTATTTCTCAAAAATTGTAATAAATAAATTTTTGTATCATAATATTCTGTAAAAATGTGCAAATAGTTATGACTGGCTCATAATTGATACAAGAACATATGGGCCACGTCCCGAAAATCACTGATGTTGTGTATCATATGGTCGTGACTGACATACACCCCATTCCTAACGTGTTATGTTATGAATCTGAGACTCATCCACTCCATCATCAGAAAATCTGGTTGGTTCACCTTGGAAACAACTGATGTATTATAAATATCCTGCAGTTTACTTCTTTGATTGTACACAAGTAAGCTGCTGAACGAGTGGCTGCCCATGGAACCTAATTTACTCTATTAGAGTGGGAAGGCTATTTATTATACTTGTGTGCAATGTACAAGTCACCATTTTTAAGATAATTTAACATGACACATATGGTTTTTTTTGACCCAAAGACGAAGACAATAGAAAATGGTTGAAATTGGTGCGATTTCCACTAGACCTCGTAAAAATCTTCCGGAATATTGCTGGAACGCTCATACAGTTGAGATCTATCAGGTGTGTCACACATTTCGTTCGGAATGGTTTCAAATCCGTAGTTATTATTGCAATCCGACAAACTTGGCAAATTTCACATTGGCCGCTTGACATCAAACATTCAAGCAGATTACTTTTTGCGCTGCCGTGAGCAGAGAACGAAGTCGATCGGCTAAAAGTCGGCTATTAGCCGCCGCCGACGTATATTGCAACACTAAGCCGCCGCCGAAGTAGGCGGCTAAAGTCGGCTAACCAGCTAAGCTGATTTGCATCAGCTAAGCTAATTTATTTTACATTTGTATAAAAATAATACGTATTTTTTAATTAAATAATAAAATGAAATATAATTTATATTTATAAAAAACTATTTAGGTATGCAAATCTATGGTTTTATCTATGACTGTATGTACGACAGGTTGCATTTAAATATTTTAAAAATAAGGCAGCTTAAAAATTGTGAATTCCTCTATGTGGCATCTTAGAAAAAGTTAGCGTCTACAAAATGTTCCCGTTATATTTTATTCTTACAAGAATTTTAATGTGTCGAAATGTCTCAATCGAATATAACAAGTTTTTTTCCTATAAGCCAAAATAGTGCTTCAAATATTGATTCAGATTCAGAAGAGTCTGAGTCTGAAAATTATAACAGGTATATTTTGCCTTCAGCGGATATAAAATATTATGAAGATTTATTTAAAAAAAAGACGATTTAAAAAAAATAGTGAGAGTTCAAGTGAATGAAACTGGAATTTCTGAATGCTGGAAGCATTTTGGAAATTTGTACATTAAAGACAGAATTATTTTAAACAAATACAAATTTTGTAAAAAATGTTTAGATGCAGATGGCACCTTAAAAGGGTAAGTAATTTCTCCTTTTTTTTTGACATACGGCTAACCATTGTATATTTAAGATTTTCAAAGTCAACATCAACCACAAATTACATGAGCCATCTTCGAATGGTTCACAATATAAATGTGAAATCCATTACACAAAAGAAAAGCTCATTAATTACACAAAGTGCCCTGGAAGCCACTTCAACCAACAATTCCAAATACCAAAATGGCCGCCGGATTGCAGAAATGTGTTGTTGGGATCTTCAACCGTTTAGTATTGTTGATAGACCTGGTTTTCAAAAATTTGTTAAGTTCCTGAATCCAAAGACCACATTACCATCAGATAGGACAGTGGCAGGTACAGCTCTAAATGATGTTTATAATGTATATTTTGATCATGTAAAGACACATTTGCAAAAATGTCCTAAAAACGTTACATTAGTAACAGATATGTGGTCTGACAATTATAAACATCTCTCTTACATAATGTTATATTCATATAGTATATCAGCTGAATTAATCAATGAGAATAAGTCATAATTCTTACAGCGCTTCTTGTATGTCAACTAATGAAAGAATATAGATTAAGAATAATGAAATAAAAGTATTCAGTAATCAACCACATTGAGAAGAGGTCGTTTTCATTCATTTCATTCTCCACACTCTCACCTCACGACATTACACTGGCGACGAGGACAAAAGAAAAATAAGAAAAAACCGTGTGCTTAACCAAAAAATTTGTTATATTCGTTGGGCAAACGTTTTGTATTACAAAAATTTTAACTGCAAAGAAAAAAAAAGAAAGAATAATTGCACTAAAATAGTGAAATTTATATTTATAAAATAAGTGGCTTAATAAGCAATTAATTTTTAAACAAACAGCAGTAAAAACACAAAAGTCATCAATATGACAGAAGATGCTTCTACCACACGCGGTATAACCAACAGCGCCAACCAAACCTCAATCACAACTCCAAACCAATATTACGCAACGTTGTTGCCGGAGTTCACACCATCAAGAGAGAAATGGACGATCTGGAAGCAAAAGCTTGATTTACATTTTATGGAGTTAAACATCACTGAAGAAAATGCCAAAAAGGTGACGCTGTTAAAGTTAGTAGGTGCTGAGGCGTACAATACACTACACAGCGTATGCAGTCCACACGCACCAATTTCCCTGGCGTACAAAGAATTGTGTACACTTCTTTATACCCATTATATGCCTCCAGTAATTATATTTCACGAAAGAAAAAAATTCCATGGAGCCACAAAAGACTCCAGTGAAAGTGTAGCGGAGTGGTACGCGAGAGTTAAAAAACTTGCCTTAAGTTGTAAATTCGACAACAACTTAGATGCATTTATTCTCAATCAATTCGTAATGGGGCTTCCCGATAAAATTTTCGAACGAATGTGTGAGGAGGATGAACGGCTGACGGCAGATGAAGCTTTGCGTAAAGCAATGATATTGGAGACAAAATTAGCAGCGAAGAGCAGCGAAGTCGACGTTAGCGCAGTTAATTACATCAAGCAGCGTAGGAGTAAGGGAGAAAGCAGAAACAACAAGAATTTTAGACAAAACAACAATGAGAGAATTAAAGAAAAGAAACGTAACACGTGTTCCCACTGTGGTTGGAAAAATCACTCATCCAATGAATGCCGATACAAAAACAGCACATGCAATTTTTGCAACAAAATTGGGCACTTGGCATCAGTATGCCGAACTAAGTCTAACAAAATTAATTATGTGTCAAATAATAGTAATAAACAAGATGATGATGATGTTAATAACATATTCAATTCTGTTTTCAGTATCAGTACGGATGGTAATGTGAGTAAGATGTACTCGCTTTCAGTAGTTATTGACGGGACTAAGGTTGCAGCAACGTGTGACACTGGCGCGCCATGCATCTTGGTTGCTGATTCATTTTTCAAAACTCAGAAGAACAAAACTTTGTTAAAATGTACTACACCGTATGTTAATTATAGCGGTAACAAAATAGAGATAATTGGTGAGTACGACGCTTCAATTTCATATTTAGGTATTACAAAAAATTTAAAAGTTGTTGTTTCAAAATCGGACAATCCACCCTTACTTGGTAGAACTTTTCTACGTGCTTTTGGTTTCGAATTATTGCAAGTAAACTCCGTAAATACTGAGGGCGGTTGTGATGAAATTATAGCGCAAATTAAACAAAAATATTCGAATGTTTTTAATAATGAACTAGGCAAGTATAGGTTCAGTGAAGTATCTTTGTCTCTGAAAGAGAATGTAACTCCAATTTTCTGTAAACCGCGATCGCTTCCACTCGCTTGGAAAGACAAAATCGAAACAAAATTGCACGACATTACACTGATAAAAATGGATGTTTTGGAAATCGTTGATAATTCCGACTGGGGGACACCTCTTGTGCCAGTTCTTAAGCCAAATGGCGATTTTAGAATATGCGCTGACTACAAAGTCACTATAAATAAATACTTAAATGATGTAAAGTATCCCTTACCACGTATAGAGGAAATTTTCGCGTCGCTGGAAGGGGGCCAGCTTTTCACAAAGCTGGATATGTCAAATGCGTATAACCAATTGGTTTTAGACTCCAACTCTCAGCAACTTTGCACATGGAGTACGCATATTGGCACATTGAAGGTCAAACGTCTTCCTTTTGGCGTTAAAACGGCTGCGTCAATTTTTCAAAAGACTGTTGAAAATCTTTTTCGTGGAATTTCACATGTAGTTGTCTACCAGGACGATATTACAATCACTGGCAGAAATCTACAGGAACATTTACAAACATTAGATTCAGTTTTGTCAAAGCTGAGTTCTGCGGGCTTGACCTTAAATGAGGGAAAATGTAAATTTTTTAAATCCGAGGTAACCTATTTAGGTTTTCGAATAGATAAATATGGTCTTCGAAAAACACCAGAGCGGATATCATGTATTGAAAACTCACCGACACCAACCAATGTGACCGAACTTAAAGCCTTTGCCGGCATGGTGAATTATTATTCCAAATTTGTAAGCAATTTTGCTCTCAAAATGATTCCTTTATATAATTTACTATCAAAAAATGTAAAATTCTTTTGGTCAAAGGAATGTCAGCAGGCATACGAACAAATCAAAAAAGATATTATATCAGATCAAGTTTTAATTCATTTCAACGCGAATTTACCTATTATCCTGACCACTGATGCTAGCAACAATGCCGTTGCCGGAGTGCTAAGCCATAAGCTTCCTGATGACTCCTTAAGACCAATAGCATTTATTTCTCGTGCGTTGACCAAAAGTGAATTAAACTACGCCCCTATTGAAAAAGAAGGTTTAGCCATTATTTTCAGCGTTTCAAAATTGCGACAATATCTTTTGGGAAACAAGTTTACCATTCGCACAGATCATAAACCATTATTAACTTTATTTGGTCAAACGAAAGGGATACCTGTCATGGCAGCAGCTCGTATTCAGCGATGGGCAGTAATACTGTCAGGATTCGATTATGTTATCGAATATGTGAAAGGTGAACGTAATCATGCTGATGGCTTGTCTAGAATGCCGCAATCAGTCGTTGTCAAAGATTATTGTGAAAAGAACTATGTAAATTTTATCGATTCAGAAAACTCCATGCATATAAACTTTCAAGACATTGCAAGAGAAACACAACGTGATCCGATATTATCGAAGGTTTATGAGGCAATTCAATCAGGCACTCTTCATAAGATGAAAGACTTAATTTTTAAACCGTTTCGTGACAAAGTAAATGAATTGAATGTAGAATATGGTTGTGTAATGTGGGGATATAGGTCTGTTATTCCTCCAAAATTTAGACAGGAGTTATTGAAACAATTGCATATTTCACACTTGGGTATCGTAAAAACCAAGGCTTTGGCAAGGTCATACATGTGGTGGCCTGGCCTTGATAAGGACATTGAGGATTTAAATAAAGATTGTGTTCCTTGTCAGGAGCTTCAGGCTAGTCCTGAAAAAGCTAAATTAATTCCTTGGAAGCCAACTGATTCTGTTTGGAGTCGGGTACACGCCGATTTTGCTGGCCCCATCAAAAATAACTATTTATTCGTAGTCATCGACTCATTCTCAAAATGGGTAGAAGTCTTTTTTACTAAAGATATAACTTCT
This sequence comes from Calliphora vicina, assembly GCF_958450345.1. Lineage (NCBI taxonomy): Eukaryota > Metazoa > Arthropoda > Insecta > Diptera > Calliphoridae > Calliphora > Calliphora vicina. The sequence continues at coordinate 33,714,086 of NC_088782.1, read as the reverse complement.
AGTTTTATCATTCGCATAATGAGAAATTTATTTGCACGATATGGCATCATAGACACGTTTGTGTCTGATAATGGACGACAATTCGTCTCAGAAAAGTTTCAACAATTTTTAAAAAGCAATGGTGTCAGACATATTTTAACAGCTCCTGGCCATCCTGCGACCAATGGTCAAGCGGAAAACTTTATAAAAATATTAAAAAAGTCTATTTATGCAAATCTTAAATCTGATAACCATGCAAATTTGGACACAATTCTCTGTAGATTTTTAGCAGATTATCGCAATGCAAAGCATTGTACGACGAATGAGACACCTTCAAATCTTTTTCTCAAGAGAACACCAAAAACAATATTCAGTTTGCTTAAACCACCACTAGTTCAAGATGTAATAATGCGAAGCCAAACCAAAAGTATTATCAATTACGGGGGAACGCGAAACGTTGAATTTCATGAAGGCGAAAAAGTTTGGGTTCGGGATTACTCAGATCCTAATAAGGCCAGTTGGTCTTCAGCAACAATTAACAAACAACTTGGCCCAAGAACATACATATGCGTCTTAACTAACAACAATCGTCAAATTAAAAGACATCTTAATCAGATACGAAGTCCAAAACAAAACGTTACAAACAACAACAATTCCACGGTGCATGACGAAGCTATCACACATAATGATGTTGCAGATAATACGAACAACACTTTGCCGACTGAAAGCGACATTGGTCAGACTGAATCAACTCCCAACATACACACACATTACCACCCCGAAGTAGGTACACCTAGGCGTCAATTAAGACCGCGTCAAGATGGAAAGGTAGTAAAGCCATAAATAAAACTAAATGTTCAACAAAAATTCATGTAACTAAATGTATCACCAATTAAATTTTCGACATGATTTACCCTAATTATAAAAAAACAAAATTGAATTTGTATTATGATTATTATTTAAAAAAACAAAATTGAATTGTTATTATTAGCCTTAAGCAGTGCACCTCAACAAAAAAGGGGGGTGCATGTTATATTCATATAGTATATCAGCTGAATTAATCAATGAGAATAAGTCATAATTCTTACAGCGCTTCTTGTATGTCAACTAATGAAAGAATATAGATTAAGAATAATGAAATAAAAGTATTCAGTAATCAACCACATTGAGAAGAGGTCGTTTTCATTCATTTCATTCTCCACACTCTCACCTCACGACATTACACATAAATATTAAAATACATTATTGTGAAGAGTTTGAGATTAAAGTAGTTACCTTAAAAACAGAAATTTTTCAAAGACCACATACTGCATTTGCAGTATCAGAAAAAATTTATGATGCTTTAGTGGAATTTAATCTGCAGCAAAAAGATATATGTGCGGTAACAGATGGAGGAAGCAATATCGTGGCGGCTTTAAAATTAAAAAATATCAAGCGCTTTGGTTGCACAGCCCACATATTGCACCGTTTTTTAAGCCACGACTTGCTTCGCTATGAGAGGTTTTCTCATATAAATAAAATTATTTCAAAACTCAAACAAATTTACCGGAGCCTTATGTACAGCTCTGAAGAATTACTTCGGCTTCAGAATTTGGAAGAACAGGCTAATTTAGCGAACATTATTTTGGATGCCGAAAATATTTTGCAGGGTTTAGATGACAATGAACAATTTCCAAATGGTGACGATGACTTTAATGAAATTTTTGAAGGCCATTTAAGCTCCAAACATGGATCATTAAAAAATTCCGTTCCGACACGATGGAATTCATTATTAAAAATGATAGAGAGTTTTGTCAAAAATATTAATATTATTAATATAGCTCTATTAAAAGCAAAACAGGATCCTCTTCTAATTCCAGAAATGGAAAAAAAAATAATAAAAGAATTCGGACAATTTCTAAAAATTTTTGAGGATTCAACGCAATATCTCCAAGGTCAAAATTACCCAACAGTATCGTCCTGCATTTTTTTTTATGAAAATATAATGAATTCTTTGGAAAAAACTGAAAATGAATCTAGCTTTGAAATTACAATAGAGCTCTGCAACTTTGCTAAAGAAAAGTTCGGTAATAGATTTAAAATTTTAAAACTCCACGTTGTTGCGGCACTAATGGACCCATCGCAAAAAAATTGGACTGTTATAAATAAATATATTACAAAAATTCCTCCAAATGTGGATAATTCCTATGTGCTACTTGAAAATGTTGCCAATTGCGTCAAAAAGGAGGAATTAATTTCAGAAGAAATAAAAAAGTTGATAACTGACGAAAATGACCAATTATTGTCCAGTCACCCATCAACAAGCAAAGCAGCAGAACCAACAAATAAGAAACAGGTAAATTTTTTAACATTTGTGGTATTCACATATATACATATATATAATTTGTTAACAGAAAATATCAAGTGGTCGCCAAAAAATGCTCGAAGCTCTAGGAAGTACTTCAAATTTAACCAATAGTTTGGAAGAGGAAGTCAAAAAATATTTAGAGAAAGACGCTTTGGAAACAGAATCTCTCGACTGGTGGCAGCAACACAAAGATGTGAGAGGAAGTTTCTACATATTAAACTTAATATTCATACATTTCATTTCAGATTTATCCAAACGTAGCTAAATTAGCGAATTATTGCTTTGGTATACCAGCGACTTCCGCATCCTCAGAACAAGCTTTTTCCATAGCTGGAAATTGCATAAATGCCAAAAGAAGCCGTCTGCATCCAGCAACAATAAAGAAGCAGTTGTTCGTACATGACAACAGGACGATAGTAGAACCCTTCTTATCAAATTGAGTTGCATTAACCGATATTAATTGAAATATTGAATTAAATTTTTTATTTTATTAACTTTTTTATTTTTTTTTTTTAAATTTAATAAAAAAAATACATTTTATGAAAAATTCGGTAATTTAAATTTTGTTATTGTCCGTTACCGGCTTAGTCGACTTTCAGCCGCCGCTGAATTTTTTTTTATTAGCCGCCGCCGCCGAAAATTGTTCGACTTTAGTCGACTATTAGCCGCCGCCGTATAATTTTGAAGTTAGCCGCCGCCGGCGTTAATTACGTATCGGCTTCGTTCTCTGGCCGTGAGGAGAAAAACAAATACAAAATACGACTCTGTTTTTAATTACGAACAGGGGAGCAAAACATAATGTCAGTAAACTACAAAGACACACTGTTGCCAGGTTTGTGTCAGGTTTTATCGGCATTTTGGCGATTTTTTATTGTAAAAATGACAAAGTGCAATTTGCCGATTTTAGTCCTCAAAATTACGATTTTATGAAGAAAAAAGTCTATATTTACATCAAGTTTTTTATTAAATCATGTAATTAACAAATGGAATGTATGTATTTTTTCATTTACAACTTGTATTCTTTTCATTTACTTTTTTTTTTTATCAAAATATTGGAATTTTGCAATGCCCTTTATTATATACAAAATGTACATAAAAAGTGTAAACAACTTTTCTTAAGTTTTATCACTGAGTTTTATTAATACTTTTTTATGTAATTTCTTATCACCTTTTTGTTAATTTCACTTGTTTCTTTTTTAATAATTTTTTTTTTTAAATCTTATTTCCTTTCGCTATTAAATATTTTCTATATAACTTTGTAAAAATGTATTAAACTTTTTGTGTAAGTTTCAATGAAAATGTTAAAAACACCGCTATAAAAAAATACCGCAAAAACACACGTACGTCCTATCCAAACGGCAGCTAAAATCGAACTAAGAAAATGAAGGAATGAAAGAAGATAGAAAATGATAAAACTTCGTACTAAAAATATACAACTGTGTGTGTGGTAAGATTGCCAGATTTTAAGTTTTTATGGTATTTTTTTTAGGAAAATTAGCATGGTGCCAATTTCCTTAATTTCTCCTTTGCTGAAGTGACAATTTTTCTGAAAATTTAGTTCGAAATCGATTATAAATGACATATAAGTTTGTTTTTTAGTACATAATACATTTTTGGATATATCGATTCATATCTGGAGTGCAAATAATACAATTTTAGACTGTACGATGTGTTGTATGTTGTCAAGACAAAGTTTTCTGATCAAAAGCATTAACAATTTTGCCGGATAGAGACTATTACCTATAAATTTTGATCTTTGCAAACGTTTTGACGATTATCATGACAAAAATTTATCTGTCATAGACATATGATAAATATATATAAAGAGAGTAACGTTAGTGACTGACTGCCAGATTCATCATCGCACAGCCCAAACAACTGAAGCTAGAAGATCCCACCCTCCCCAAAACGATCCACAAAAAGGGATTTTTGGAAATTCGAACGTTTAGGGGGTAAATTCGGTAACCTTATATCTTCAAAACTAATAAACTTATAAAAAAATTAAAATTTCATGTTACTCCACTAAAAAAATAAGCTGACAGGTTTTTAGTACTTTTTCGAAATTCGAACCATTTAAGGGAGAAAATGGGTAAAAACTGTATTTTGGTACTTTTTTGGCATCCTATGTATCTTGTAAATCAATAAACATAGAAACAAATTTTAAATCGTATTCTTTACCTATCAAAAATAACAAATATTAATTTGGTACTTTTTGGAAATTTGAACCCTTAAGGGATAAAAATTATGTTTACTTTTTGGTACTTTTTTCATAAAATATATTTTTCTATAAATTGACATATATATATGAATATTTTATTATGATCTTCCACCACGATACAAAAATTTATTTGAAAAAAATTTAGCACCGCAATGGGGATCAAAAAGGTACCAAAAAGGGGTAAAAACGGAAAAAAAATTTATTTCAAGGATTCATACAACATATTTTTTCTTCAGAACATTAACACAGATTTAAATCGCTTGAGACATGCTTGTAGCACAAACATTTTTGGAAAAATGCAGTATTTTTTAAATTTCAAACTTGAGGGTTCTTCAAGAAGACAATGGGAATTTGATACTTTTCTTCTAATAGTTTTTTTTTTTAATATTTTAAATTATTTAACTTATCGACATTAAACTTAGCTGATTCTGAGTGAAGTTTTGTATCTGAAGAGTACTTTTCGTTCTTTTAATAGTACTTTTTGAATTTTCTTTAATAATGGGCCTAGAAATATGATATTAAGCGCATAAGGGCGGGTTAAGGAGAAGAACATTTTGCATGATATTTTGTTGTTGCAAGAGAATTGTTTTTTCAACTAAATTGCCTAGTATGAAAGGTGTCTTACTTTTGAAATAGAGCTGCTTGGCATTTTGTTAGCTCTGGCAGCATTGAATAAATCGCTAAAATTCCCTCGAACCGCTAAAATACTTTTTTCCCGCTAAATTGCAAATAAAATCGTTAAATTCAAGATAAAATAGCTACATTAGCATCACAGTAGAAAAAAAACACATACTTGAGGAAATTCTTGTCCACAGGAGATTTTTTTGTGAGAAATTTTGCCAGAATATAAATAATTAGTGTAAAGAATATTAATAAACAAATTGCGTGAAATAAATATGGCCGAGGAGAATAAAATACAGTTGGACGATATACAGAAGCAAATATTTGATAAACTTGGTGCCAATGACAAGGATGGATTCAAGCAGCTGATTGCACAAGTAAAAGGAGGTGTGAATTTCGTAGACGAAAATGGTATGACACCACTGCAGCATGCTTGTTGCAAGGGCAACAAGGAGGCGGTTCAAATTCTATTGGACATGGTGAGTTGAAAAAGCTGAAAACTTTTATTGTTTAGAAAAGATGTGTGTAAACAAATGAATACAATGCTAAAGGCCACGTGCTCATAGAAAGAAGTAAATAAAGTGAAGTGGCTCTGTTGTAAAAATAATATGTATTTATATTTCAGGGAGCTGATATTAACTTTAGTCAACATGGCGCCAACTATACACCTTTACACTTTGCTGCTCTATCTGGCAATACGGAAATTTGCACTATGCTTTTGGATGCCGGCATCAATTCCAGTACCTTGAACAGTGTCAATCGTACGGCCTCACAAATGGCTGCCTTTGTGGGCAATCATGCCTGTGTGGAAACTATTAACAATTATGTGTCCACCTCACAACTTGAGTATTATACACAACCCCAGGGACTGCAAAAAGAAGCGCATATTCCGCCAGCATTATTAAATGCCTTCCATAAGTTTGTCGTAGATACAAATTTGCATCCCGTACGTATTGTTTTGAACTTGCAAAATCTGGGGCTGCTGAAACATCTGCCCGGCTTGCGTAAAGCCTTGGAACTGATGTGTGAAAAGGAAATGAAAAAGTCCAGCGATGTCAACGAATTAATGGCATTCAAATATCACTATCTACGGTGGATTATTTCGGAGTTGATGCGTTGTGAGGAGCAGTGCAAGGCCCAGCGTAAAGAGAAACCTACAGCCAATGCTGAGGAGCCCAACAAACATGATTTCGTTGAGATGTTTGTCAAGCGCGTTTTGAAAGAGAACAAATTGGGCCAATTGGACTATGTTGAATTCACAATACGTGATTGCGTACGCGAATTCCCCTTCAGAGAGTGCACCATATTCCGTCAGGTGGTCACACAACTGGCCGCCAAAGATGCACCCACTGCATTGACCATTCTACGCTCAGCCATCAATGGCCAGCGGGCCTTTGTCGATGAAGTTTCCTATTGCAGTTCCTGTGGCAATGAAAAACCCGACAAGAAATGTTCCAAATGTAAAGCTGTGCAATATTGCGATCGTGAGTGTCAACGTTTACACTGGTTTATGCACAAGAAAACCTGCAATCGGCCGACATCGAATGCAGCCGTGGCTTCTAAAGGCCCCATCGATACCCAAGAATTGCGTGAAGAGTTGGCTCGCATGACAGCCAGTTAAATGAAAGTGGTGGCTAATGTACGTTGAGAGTGAATGCGGAGATGAAATTATAAAGTTTTTACTTATTTTACATACATATTATAATATGCATTTTTCAATGTAGTCTAGGAAACTACATACTACATACTACTTACTAATTATTATTTTCCCGATTGACAACACTTCTTCCATTTGCTGAATTTATTTTAATTAACAAAACGTAAAAGTAAAAGAAATATTTTTGGGTTCTTTTGTTTAGTTGTTAGTCTTGATTCCAACATATGTTATAATGTATTCGCCTCCATAAAGTTTGTATATTATATTAAGCCCATCAGTTTCTTTTTTCCCCCTACAAATAAAACAAAAAAACATGGACCATATGTTTTAAAAGAATTTTTTTGTTTTTATTTTTAATGTGAATTTTGGAGAAAACTTTTTAATCATTTAAAAAAGGAACGTATTAAATATTTTTTATAGCAAATTTTCAATACAATAAAATATAAGTTCAATCAGCAGTCGCGGATCCAGGTCAACCATTAGGGGTGTAATTTCTCAGTATCAGGCCGGTCACACATTTTGTTCAGAATGGTTTCGTTTTAGGTTCTTCAGATAATTTGTAATTTATTAATTCCAAAAATATTTAATAATTCTGGGTTCGTGATCGAATATGCTATCGTATCGAAAAATGATTTCGATATCGAAATTATAATAAAATGTACTAAATTTCCTACTCGACATCGAATGCGGAAATTCCCCCTGTATTTCTGATATTAATTTGACACTGTTTTTTATATTATTAAAAGAAAAGTAAAGTTTTTGGTGTAGAAATTGATTAAAAATTTTAGAAAAACAAATAATTACTATGATATGTATAGCAATTCCACTTTGAAAACTGAAAGTGGATTCTTTCCGAAAGAACTTTTCGTTTTACTTTTTCTGAAGAAACGAAATACGGAATTAATTCCATTTTTGATCGCAATTGAATTCTGTGACATACTGATTAAAACAGTTTTTTGTGTAATAAATTTGTTAGTGAAAAAAAGGCATTAAGCCTGTTGCTCCATCCTGATTTTAGTTGTGTCAGAACGACTCTTGTTTTACATGGCGGTGTCTGCAATCGGTGATGGGCGACCTCCAAATGCGACATTCATATGGTATCCTGCAACAGCGGAATTGATGGCGTCTCTATGAATGTTCTTCGACGCTGTCATATACGAGCTGCGATCAAATGGATCCTGCACATAAAAAGTTACGCCCAAGATTTTCGGATGGTTCACTGTCGGAATTTGTACGCCATTGTCACCTCTTTCGTCCAGTTAGTAAAGAGTGTTACGATAACTTCGTTGGTGAAAACTGTAGGTTACGTGCAGTGAAGAAATTATGGATTTCGTTGAGATAACCATTTACCATAGCGCAAAACTCATCAACATTGTGACCGTAGTGCAGTCGACCGCATTCTGTGACTACCTTCACATCCTGTGGGGGCACTGGGGGTTTAGAAAGGTAGAAGTTAAACAGGAGCGGCGACGAGACCCTGCCCTGAGGGAACAAAGTAGAAATTACAAACTGAATGACGAACATTTCGAATTATGAACTTTAGCTGTTTATGAAAAAACGACTGTTTTTCGTCTTTAATTGACTTTTTATCCGATTTTAATGTTAACATGTAAGAGAGCCATTAAGAGAGCTATATTCGGCTGTGGCGAAAAATAAATATTAAAAAATAATAATAAAAATTTTAAATATTTTTAGGTGAACAAATTTTTTTTCCAAAGTTGTTTTTTCATTTTTGGAAAAAAAATAATTTCGAATAGTTTTTTTTTAAATATTTAAAATTTTTTTTAAATATTTAGCGAAAAAAAACTTTTGGTGAAAAAAATTCGGGTTAAAAAATATTTTTATGATTTTGAACCATTGTAGGTCCAACTTACTATTGTCTTATATACGTCGTTGCAAAGGTATAGTAATCCAGATATAGGTCCAAAATCGAGGTTGTCCTGGTTTTTTCCTTATATTCCGGAGATATTGATGTATGAATCGTGTATTTAAGTTATTTGGCGGCTTCGGAAAGTTGATTTCAACAGACAGACGGACATGGCTTAAGCTGGTCACACACGGATGATTTGTGAGTCAACTCCGCTATCTATGAGGATCCAGAATATATATACTTTATAGGGTCAGAAAATTATATTGTGGAAATTACAAACCTTCTCACGAAGGTGAAGGGTATAAAAATGCAGAATTATTAAATCTTTTTCAAATTAACAAAACCAAACGAAATCAGAAGAAGCTAAATCAAAATCGATCGGAATTAAAGAAGCTCATAAACTTCGTATAAACAAGAGAGCTATATTCGGCTGTGACGAAATTTATATACCCTTCACTAAATTATACTTCAAAATACAAATTTTAAATGTTTTTATTTAAACAAAATTTTTTTCCAGAGTTGTTTTTTTCATTTTTTGGAAAAATTTTTTTCGAATTGTTATTTAAATTTTTTTTTTAAATTAAAAATTTTTTTTTTCTAAATTTTTAAAAAAAATAATTTTTTTTAAATTTTTTTTGGTGAAAAAAAAATTCGGGTTAATAAATATTTTTTTCCGATTTTGACCCATTGTAGGTCCAACTTACTATGCTCTTATATACGTCGTGGCAAAGGACTTTGAAATATCTATCATTAGATATCCATATTGTCTATATTAATGATTTAGTAATCCAGATATAGGTTAAAAATAGGTTCAAAATCGAGTTTTCCTGGTTTTTTCCTCATATCTCAGCCATTTGTGGACCGATTTTGCTGATTTTAAATAGGAAACTTCTCGAAAGCATGTCTGACAGAATTATTGAATCCCGAAGATATCTAGGGTCTTCAGAAAATTTATTTCAATAAACAGATCGGAAAATTATATTGTGGAAATTAAAAACGGAATGACAAACTATATATACACTTCTCACGAAGGTGAAGGGTACAATTCGTACAGGTTAGTTCATGTATGTAGTAACTTATTTAATTTATTATAATTTTTTCTTTATAAATCACAAAACTTTGTTTTTTTCTGATTAGAGAGAAGATAATTTGTATAAAGTGCCAGATCTGTACAATCTGGCAGCACTTTATTATCTGTTCGTTGAACAGAACCGTCCACTCACCGGATGACACCAACATTAGTAGAAACACACACCGTGCATTTCTTATGGTGACTGATTGGCTCATGACCCCCCAAATCTTGCTCGTGAAAACTTAATATAAAACAAGTAAGAGTGCTATATTCGGCTGTGCCGAATCTTATATACCCTTCACCAAATTATACTTCAAAATTTTAAATATTTTTAGGTAAACAAAATTTAATTTTTTTTCCAGTTGTTTTTTGAATTTTTTGAAAAAAAAATTTTTCGATTATTATTTTAAATTTAATTATTTTTTTTTTTTAAATTTAAAAATTTTTTTTTTTTTTAAATTTAAAATTTTTTTTTTTTAAATTTTAAATTTTTTTTTTTTGTTTTTTCAATTTTTTTTTTTTTTTAAAAAAAATTCGGGTTCAAAATTTTTTTTCCCGATTTTGACCCATTGTAGGTCCAACTTACTATGGTCTTATATACGTCGTTGCAAATGTCTTTGAAATATCTATCATTAGATATCCATATTGTCTATATTAATGTCTTAGTAATCCAGATATAGGTAAAAAATAGGTCAAAAATAGAGGTTGTCTTGGTTTTTTCCTCATATCTCAGCCATTTGTGGACCGATTTTGCTGATTTTAAATAGCAAAATTCTCGAAAGCATGTCTGACCGAATTATTGAAGATTTGGATCCCGAAGATATCTGGGGTCTTCAGAAAACTGATTTCAACAGACAGACAGACAGACAGACGGACAGACAGACAGACAGACAGACAGACGGACATGGCTTAATCGACTCCGCTATCTATAAGGATCCAGAATATATATACTTTATAGGGTCGGAAATGAAAAATGTAGAAATTACAAACGGAATGACAAACTTATATATACCCTTCTCACGAAGCTGAAGGGTATAAAAATAGAGTTGCTGATGTCAGCCGCAATGGCGTTTGACCGGTGTTCTGCCCTCTGGTTGTCAAATTATGTACTTCTATTGAGCAAAATGTTTAGCTTAGACACTCACTTTTTAGTTATTGTGAATTACTATCAAAGTTAATTCAAAATGTTATAATTTATTATAACAGCTACAGAAAATTAGGTTATGCATTTATGAATCTCACAGACATTTTTTAAGATACAATTTAACTGTAATATAACATTCGATCAGGCAAAAATATGAAAGAAAGACCTTATTCATAATCAAATTTTATTAAATTAAATTTAAATCTTTGTTTTGAGTATAAACCTTTGATAAATGTAATATAAATTTAAAATGTTTAGTGGAAATGTTTAGTAAAATCGTAAGAGATATTTAAATTCGAGTTTTTGGCAAAGGAATTTATAATTTAAAAAATAATTTATGGGTTTCTTTCAAAAAAGGCAGAAAACTCTAAAACAAATACCGAATGAAAAAGTAAAGATTTTTAAATCAAGATCTTCATCCATTTTTTAAAATTAATTAATTTATTTAATATGTCATTAATATGTTTATTTTGTTCTATTTTTAGGCAAACTGTTCCTCTCTACTCTGATTAAATTGGTGAAAGTACAACAACTTGGTAAAACACATTTATTCAAATTCAACATATTTGGCCAATCCATTTAAATATGGTTTTGATTTCCAATATATTTTGTTGAGATCTTTGTTTATTTCCGATATTCAATATTAATATTGACCTCTAGTTCAATTTTATACATCATAAATATGAGAAACACGAGTTTCTTTATTTTTCGATTAGTGAAGAAAACACATAAATGTTGTTTTAATTAAGTAATTAACATAAAATTGCAATTTTAATTTATTTTACGCATATGTACACACATACTATGAATAAAAATCATAAACATTCATTATCTATGGTTTTGATTGCGATACGAATCTTTGATGGCTGATCGAAACGAATTGAATTTAATGCTTGTTGATTATCAATTTTTTATCACTTCAAGCCAACAACTTCTGTTTGATGTTAATGTCACATTTTATTAAAAAAATATTTTTGTTTTGGATTTTTGGTTTGACAATCGTAGACAAATGCCATAAAAAAGTCGTAAACATTTTGAAATTTTGTTAAAAAACGAATTTATATGGCCGCTAAAGGAATTTCTACTTGTTTTGTTAAATGTTATAAATATTTTTAGAATTTTTGTGGAAATAAATTATGTAGAAGTTATAATAAAAATAAAATTTTTATGGCTAAATTTATATAAATTTGTATTTATTGTTTTTGCTATAATTTAGAGTGATAATATTACATATTAAATTAATTATAAACAAATTCGTTAAAATGCTAATTAATAACAAAATATTCCTTTCGTTTTATGACGCTAAATATTTTTTAGATTTTTATATTTATACAGATATCATTAAGATGCTAATTTGATAAAAATAAACTCACAAAAGAAGTATTTAAATAATTCTCTTGATATGTTTTAATAACCTAAAAAACTGTTAAAAAAAATAATTTTATATGATTTAATTTATTATGTATTAACGAAAATATTTAAAAAGTATCTATTTTCCAACAACTAAGCATTTATTTAGAGAGACAGTGAAAATTTCCACTATTACATTAAAAGGTGCCTTTCTTTGCTACCATTAGTAAAGACAAAAACCTTACCAATGTAGATAATTATAAGTACTTAGATAAGTACACAACAATGGCGATTTATCTGTCTTGTCAATTTCTCTTTAGTTTGTTGACAATTGTTGTGGAGTCAATTGCGCAAGATGTTTAACGTGTTAAAAAATTAATTTATAATGTAATTAATAAACAAAATAAACTAATTTTAGTGTTAAAATAATGTTAAACAGGTGAAGAATATAAAAAATATTGCCTTAAAGTAAAATTTGTGTTATTTTGAGAGACAAATGTGTTGCAAAAAATAGTACAAAAATAAAAGTGTTTGCCATTTTGTTTGGCATGTTGTTGGAGCCAGCAATTGTTGTAGGCAAAAAAATGTAAACAAACACCTACGAACATGTATATTTGTGTGGGTGTGATTATTTATTGTGATGTGTTGGTAGTTAAAATGGTACTATTTTTGGTACGTTCAAGTAAAATGATATTTTTGTACATAATTGATAAAGGAATCTACTTAAATAGAATTGATTTAAAATGGAGCCAAATAAAATAAATGTGTATAGTATGTAATACATTAACTATGTTTGCAGTTATTAAAAACAATGTAAAGGACGATTTTATGACAATTTCCTAAGAGATGGTAAGTTATTTTTTCATTAATAAAATGTTGTTTTTAGAAATTGCTAATTTATTGTTTGTTCATAGAACAAGATCGAGGAAGCTTAACGAAAATTTTGAATATGCTTTGTTTTTGTTACAATAACAAAACACATTAAATTTTTGTTTGTAAAATTTAGTTAAAAATTTATTTTTATTTTAAATGTGACCACCAAAATCCACAGCGTGCTGCGGCTGGCTTTTAAAATGTCAGTAACGGCTTAAAATAGTCTTTCAGCCGGCTAAAATAGAAAATACTCAAATTGAAACAATAAAAAATATAAAAGATTTTAAAAGTTGGGGATCTCAAAAGGTATTTGGAGACCGATAATGTTTTTAAATATTTCGGAATTTTGATGTGGACGAAGTACACAGATAAAATGGTTTTTATTATATATTTCATGTTCTTGGAATAGTAAATACAAATTTTTAAAATGGTTCAAATTACTTTTTATAACAGCTGTTTTATGACATCCTATATTAACTGATTAATATATCTAAATTAAAAAATCTAACCACTAAAATATTGCCTCCTACTATTTTCTCAATCAAAAATACGATGGTGAGTCAATAAGTCCGCGACTTTTAAATTTCCCGGCTCTTAACTGAAAGAGCAACACTGCTCCTGTCAACAGGCATCTGTCAGTTGGCTCCTCTCAAAATTTAAACAAGCTGTGCCATTTAGTTTGTATTTGACTGTCAGACTACTTCGTGACTTGAGGAGAAATTGGAAAAAAGTAAATTTCGTCTGCTCATTATGCGTTATTTTTTGCTGAAAAAAAAACATTACTTAAAAAGGCTAAGCTTGATAAATACTATGAGAACTCTGCACCATCAATTTCAATGGTAATAATGTGGTTTACTAAATTTCGTTGTGGCCGTACAAGCAAGGAAGATCCCGATCGTTCCAGACACCAAGTTTTACATACGAAAAATAGAAAATGGTCGAATGGCAGATAGGCATTCCATATGGCTCAGTGGTTTCAATTATGAAAGCGTTTGCTCACAATCGGGTGCACAAAGTGACTATTTCCTGAAGAAATGTCTCGGCGGAAAGAGAAAAATTGGAGAAACGTTGGATAAAATGCATAGAGGTTGGACAAAGTGCATAGGACTTTTTGACCCACTCTGGTAGTGTTAGTCTAAAAGTTTTGGCCAAAGAAAAAAATCTGCCTTAAAATTACATAGTTCCATTTAATTAATTCTAGTGAGAGTAAAACTGAAGCACACAGAAGTTCTCAGATATTGTATGTTGCTGATGCTGAATAAATGGTTAAAGAAAAGTGGCAAAATGTTTAAAACTCAGTTCAATAGTAGATATTGGGCCATTGTTAAACATATAACTAATGCCATGATAACAAGTGACAGAAAAAACATGGTATTCCGTTAAATGTAAAATTGGAGCTTAAATATAAATAGTTTTCGTTGCATTCTTAATATTAGGAAGTGCATACGATCGTGTTATTATATAAAACCGGTTTAAAAATACATTTGGATTTAGTTCGGTATATCTACGGATATGCTATTGATAAAGGTTCTAGAAGAATGAGACTTCTAACAGTTTTATGTCTATGAAAAACGTTTGGGGAACATGAGTAAACCCCTTTTTAAATGAGGATTTTCATTAAACATTGATGACTTTCAGAACACTCTTCAAACAACAACAAGATGGACAAACTAAACCTATTATGTATTATGGTCGGGCTGAAAGCAAATAAGTGGTGCATAGGTTTTTGAAACTACATCCCAAATTAACTCTTAGAGCACTGCTACACGTTCCATATATATTGTGATATTTGGATCGCAATCCATACACGTTCGGGCACTGCTATACGTTCAATATATATTGATATATCCAGTATCGCGATATTTATTGAATGCGTAGCATGCAGTATTGATGGATCACGATCAAAATCGCAGAATAACCTAATTTTTCGTGATCCAAATATCACAATATATATTGAATGTGTAGCAGTGCCCTTCAATATATATTGACCGCGATCCAATATCGCGATATTTATTGAACATGTAGTATGCAGTATTGATGGATCGCGATCCAAATTGCAGAATAACCTAATTTTGTGTGATCCATTACAATGGATCGCGATCCAAATATCACAATATATATTGAACGTGTAGCAGTGTCCTTAGATAAGCAGAAAGAATCAGCAACGGGTGGTCAGTAATTAATGAAGAGAGTATAAGGAAACATGCGAAAGAAAATTGAAGTGATATCACAATGTTTATTCGATTAATTATGTAGCTGTACCCCAAAAACCTCTAAGTTGCCAATTCAATAGTCCCAAATGGTTGTCTTTACATATGTACGACCCCTGAAAGAAATTCAGAAAATTATACTTCTAATCGGAGATCGGTGGGCTCCATTCAGATTCCATTTGATTACAAAGTTAAAGATATTCCCACGGTATCCCTCATTAAGCCACATAATAAGAAAATATCACTTAGTCAACAGTAGAAACTTCCTCTTTATCAGAAGTGGTGATTTTGCGACGGAAGCCTATGATCGCCCAGGCCAGCCAAAAAGTTTGAAGACCAAGAATTGGAAGCATTACCCCATGAAGATTGTTGTCAAAATCAATTTAAAAACGTTTGCAAGCATCAGGATTCATCCAAAAGCAGGGAAATACGAATTGAAGCTGAGAGCCCTTGATAGATGAATTTGTAAGTCTGAAATGCAGCTTGAATGCTATAAAAGAAAATCATTTTTGAACCGAATCACTACTTGCGATGAAAAATGGATCCATTACTATAACCCGAAGCGTACGAGGTCATATGTGAAGCCCGGCCAACCATCCGAATCGACACCAAAGTCAATTATCCCTGTATTTGGCTGGACCAAAAGGATCCTATATATTATATTCTGCTGAAAACTGGTCAGACTATCACAGGGAACCTGTACCAAGTGCAACTAATTCGTTTGAAGCGAGCATTGGCCGGAAAACGCCCAGAATATGCGGACAGACATGAAACCGTAATATTCCATCAACGCTAGGCCACATGTTGCAATAACTGTTAAAAACAATTTATGGTCCAGATCGTGCCCCGTCCGACTACTATTTGTTTTGATCGATGCAGAACGCTCTCTCTGGGATACGCATAACTTTGCAACAGAGTATCCGAAATTGGCTTGATTCGAGCAAGCCAGTACTTTTGCTGAGCAGTTCTTTTGGCTCTGAATCCATATGTTTTCCGGAAAGATGGGAAAAGGTCATATCTAAAAATTGTAAATACATTGATTTACTTTATATTGTACAAATGTTTCAAAATAAAAGCTAAACATTTAAAAATTCCTGCATTTTTAAGTCACACACTGAAACTGGAAAATATTCAAATATACATAATTCTTCAAATTGACCCCTCCATGTGCGATTTGTGCATATGTTCACTATACATTGTATACCTTTATCTCCCTGGTGAAGGGTAAAAAAATTAAAATTATGTAAACCTCTACAAAATTATAAAAATTTTGCAAAAACAAAACACTTAACCACTATTTGTTGCAGACTAAACTGAAATAAAATGATTTTTTTTATTGTAATATTAATATATTCATACATATTTATGTATATGGAGTGATATTTTCTAATGGTAGCTGTTTTCGTTGTTTGTTGGCCATCTAATTTAGTCAAACGTATTGTTTTAACAAAAAAATCTAAACAAAGCCATGCGCGTTAAACTAATAAGCATAAAACACGCATTAATTATTTAAATTTATGCACCCTACACAGGGCAAAGTCGTAAAAATTTAACAAATAATAAAAACACATAAAAGAATGACCGTTTCCAGTTTTTAATACATAGTTTGTGGCTAAATACGAATACATATTGTAATAAAATTAAGCAATTATAAATATTTAAAATAAAAAAAATTCAAAATATTTCTCAAAATTAATTAAAAATAACACAATAGTTTTGAATTTCAATCTAAGGGGTCAAAAGGGGGTTAATTAGATTATCGAATGTAAAGGGCTACATGCTCGATTTAAAAGCGTCTGATCTGTTTGATGAATTGCCGATTGTTATTTTGCTTATATGTTTTGCTAATTTTTTTTAAACAAATTCTATAAAAGAATGTTACTATAAAACGAATATGTATCTGAGAAATTATGTTTATAAATATAAATTTTGTTTACACGTCTTGATCTTGAACTGTACGATATGATGGCAAACCAAGTAAAATGTCAAACTTGTTTGATTTTCTTCAAATAGTCATACTACTGCTGCGGTCAAGAATATCATTATATAGACTATCGATAGAATAGGATTAGGTTAGGTCTTGGGTTCATTCAGAACTGAACTCAAGGTGAACCAACCAGGAATGGATGCGTCTCAGATTCATCCTAGATAACTCATCTAAACACGAGAGGTGGTTCAAGAATACGTTCCCTCAAGTTTGTCAGAGCCGGGCATTGGCAAAATAAGTGGAACACAGTCTCCTCCTCTTCTTGGTCTCGACAGCTTCTACAGTAATCGTTAAACCGTAGGCCTATTCTTCTAGCATGTGTTCCAATTATGCAGTGTCCTGTAATAAAAGAAACAATTTGCCTTATTTGCTCACGACAGAATTCTATACTTATAGATTCATCCCGTCGGCATCGTATACAGGCCAAGTCGATCTCGCGATAACACAGATTATTCATTAGTCCACCTGTTCTGTGCAGTCTCATATTTACAGTTTCTGCTGTACTACCATCATACATTTAGCAAGGGAAATACCAGAAAATGGATCAATCGCCTCTTCAGCCATCATCGCTCCTCTTGACGCCAATTCGTCTGTTATATAATTACCCTGATTTTCTTCATGCCCAGGGTCCCATAAAAACGTTATCCTAGAATGTCTCAGTTGAATGCACGTTTTATGGCAGTAATTTATTCGGTAGTTGACCTGAAAATGTATTTAATGGGTAACGGTAGTCAACCTTGTTTTTAAGCAATCCATCTTTTATTTTCGTAGCGTATTTATTTAGTCGTCATGTTACCATGTTTTCTTTTTAACTTCTGTTAAGGTGTCTGTATAATTTTTCTCCTCTTTCTCTATATTTAGATATTTATGGCTTTTTTATTAAATTCAATCTGATAAGAAATTACTATAATATTTTAAAAAAAATATTTAAGATTAGTTTGTTATCAATTATTAACAGGTTTTTATGGATACATTTAATGACTTTAATGAATGGCAAACTATTGAATATTTTGAAGTTTTTAATAAAGGAAATTTACTACATTTGCATTTATTATTTTGGTGGTGATTTTAAAAATATCACTATAGACAAATCAGTCAGTGATTTGTTGGTCTTTGTCTTTGATGTTTAAAATATTTGGTAAATTTTACTATATTTGTATAGAAAATTATAAGAAATAATATTGGTGGAATTTTATTTTTATTACCTTTTTAGGCAGGAGCTTTATTAATTAGCTATTAGCTATGTTTTTAATGGAATATCAGCTGTTTTCATTTTCAACAGAGTTTATGCTTTGTTTCATTCGAGCGGCGGGTTTCCCTGCCGTTCTCTTCAGTAAAAATTTTGCAAATGCCTTTTAAAATAGGTTGTTGTGTCTGGAAACAGTGATGATGTATGGGATCGGTAAGAAACCATATAAATATGTACATATATGAATACGAAATTTGCCTCCGCATGTAGGACGGTCAATTCGGAAAGGAACATTATCACTTGTTTTTCAACATGAAAATTAATACATTTTAAGACGAGCGAATTCAAAGAAAGTCATTACCGTACGAACCACTTCAATACAGTTGCTTCTTATAATAATCCCGGACCAATTGTTACGAAATTGTACTTGAATTCAAATATAACGATTTTAACGGCTGATTTAAAGTTGCATAATGCTTTCAAATAGCAGTGCTGTAATAGCAAACATATCTGTGGGCATTATTAACATTGAATAAAAGCTTTCAGTTGACCATTGATCGTAAGTTGGCAACGCTGTTTGCTGCGACCGTATATTCGAATTCGAATATTCAGTTAAAGAACATTGTAGAAAGTACACCACAGATGGCGTATGTATTAGAAAGCTCTAGACAGTTAAAGAGCAATCTAGAATGCAGATGGCATTGTTATAAATAGTGGCAGAGGTTGCAGTCGTGAGTGAGTTTATCAGAGAGGCTTTTCGAACAAACATCAACTGAGTGCTGTTTTTTTCAAGAGAATTCGTGTACATTATAAAGTGTATCTGTATTTCTGAGAATTTTATAAACGTGTATAAAAAAAACATTGAGTGACTATTTAATTCTGTGGTTGTTGTACATTTTAAATAAATAAAGAGTTGTTACAATTTTCAAACTACTAAACGGCTTTTATTTGCAATCAAAAGTATCCGGTTTATTTAAAGGAAATAAACAAACGTCTTGAAATGGTTAAAACGTAACAATATGTTTGAAACAAGTTTTTAAAGAAGTAAGGATGATCAACCGCTAAACTGATTACATTATCTTACCAGGACCAAGGTCATCCATCACAAATTATTTATATTCCAATATATTTAAAGATCAAAGTTTTCGACCTAGGAGAATGAGGTTGATGCGTTTTAAGGCTTTGGAGTGGAGAAAATTGCACGGTTTTCAGAGTAAGAATGTTGAGATTAATTATGGGTAACTTAAAATTTGCCGCGAATCAAACCTTAGATTCTACGTACCGCTTCGTAAATCCTAGTCGTAGTATAGATTGCAAAAAAACAATTTTTTCGTATTCTACACAGAGAAAACTGTTTTGGTTGAATTTGAGCTAATCGAATTATTCTGTCTTAATGGCCGAATTTTTCCGAATTTCAGTTGGTGTGAAAATGTTCGGATATTTCAGTTGTAATTCTCCTTACTCAACTGATTTTCTTTTGCTATAACGGGAAAAACCTGTGAATATAATAGAATCATTCGATTGGGTACAAATTTGGTCATCACAGTGAATCTTCTCGAATTTTCTCTAATCTCTCGACCTTCCTAATGAATCTCCCTTGATGACGAAATCCGATTGGTAGTTCGGCTTAGACATTGATATTTATATATAATTTTAGTGAGAGCATACGAGGGTATTTGGATAAAACTATCCAATGAAGATACGTTCACATATCATTGGTGGTGACATTGAGCATTCACTATCACATGCATGATATTTAAACTTCTTTGACTCATATTGGCTCAAGAAATGATCAAGAAACTCCTGGATCTCAAAAGAAATTCGATTAGACTTATAGTGGATATACTTACTGAGCACTGTGTGATTGAATTCATATCTAATGGAGGAGGAAGAGGAATCAGTACATAACATTCTATGACTGTCCCGCTCTTAAGGAACGTAGATTAATTTTGTTTCGCGCTTCCTTCATGGCTCAGAGATGTGTCACTTAGGAAATTGGTTATATTTGCTAGAATTAGAGCAGCATAGATTAAAACAAGAGGTTTTAGCTCCTCCAAGTTCACTAGAGATTATTTGAAGAACAACGAAGGAGGATGATAACGTGCGGAACTTCTTTTAATCGATTGATTGAGTAATAAATAAATGAATAAGATTAAATGAAGAAATCGAAAGTGATGAAATTTTCAAATCTATTTAAGATGATTGATTAACGTGGAAATTCAATACCCAAAGAGTTAAGCAGATTCGAAGGCATTGTGTTTTGAGAAGATCACTCCATTCGTCAGATGTGGGAAGGAACAAAATGCTAACTGTAGTCGTGAGATATCTCAGTAGGTCATTAACTCTAGAGCCAGATAACTCACATAGGTTAGTTAGTACACAGAGAACACAGATTCGTAGTAGCAACCGAATTTGTTTACAATAGAATGATTCGGTTACACACATAGAATTTTTCTGTTCTATAAAAAGAAAGTCAGTTGATAAAAAAGAATTTCGGTTGTAGCAACTAAACTGTTGTTACTGTAAAATTCGTTTACTAAGGTAGAATCATTCGATTGGCAACAAATTCGATTGCTATCACGAATCTGTTTTCTCTGTGTATTTAATTGCCCAGGAATTGTAACTGCGACAAAGGTTGTTAAAAGAGAGTCCGAGTCGACTTGCACGTACCCAGTAAGCAGTTATAAGTTGCGGTTTATAAGTTTATAGTGAGTTTTTTTTATAAAAAGTGAGCCAAACCACTCGGCTACACTAAATGCTTCCAATGTTTTTCTTGGGAGCTTTTTGGCTTCCACAAAACATCTCCATCTTATACGATTTGTTGCAATTGTTTTCGCGTATTTCCCATGTAAGATTGTACTGTCCTAGTTATTGGACATATACGATATTGGATCTATTGCTATTTTGCCTTGCATCAGTTTCGTTAAACGGTTGTTGTTCCAGCTAAGTAGTTGATTTGATGATTGGTTTGCTGTAGCAGGTTCTAGGATAATGGGGCTGTGTATTTGGTGTAGTGGTGGGGAACCTTGCTAATCTTTAATTCCTAATTTGCTATCTTATTTTTGCTTTTTGTAGAACGTTTCTAAAGATACTACCTATAATAGTACTGATAGGGAATAAACCAGATACAACAGCTTATATTAGAGCCGTTTGTATATATCACGGTGTCATAGTCATTTACGAGGTTTCCCCTACACCACTCAATCTTTG
The DNA here is from genome assembly GCF_958450345.1 of Calliphora vicina. Taxonomy (NCBI): domain Eukaryota; kingdom Metazoa; phylum Arthropoda; class Insecta; order Diptera; family Calliphoridae; genus Calliphora; species Calliphora vicina. Next base: position 33,692,359 of record NC_088782.1, on the reverse strand, counting down.
AACAATCTATCAAGTAATCTAGGAGTAATCTAGTCAGAACGTTAATTCCAGATCGGGTGAAATAGGCGTATAATATGAGCATGGCCATATGCTCTCGACTCCAACATCCAGATGCATTAAGCTTTGCGGTACTGCAGTTATAAGTAGCCATTATGTGAAAATCAATAGGAACAATGTCCTGTATAGTGTTCAGTGCCTCTGAAGAGATGTCGCGAAACTATTTTCAAGATGAAATAATCAAAATTTCAAGAAGAAATAATCATAATCAATTGTGAGGATTTACACAATTTGCCAAGAAGTTGAAATAACATTTGTTTGAGTATCAAAACAGGTGGAAAGTGATTTTTTGGGAAATTCACTACTGGAGTTTATTTTTGAAAAAGTTTTTCATCTCCTGCTGTATGTAGTCTAACAGAAATAATCTTATAATCATGAAATATCGATATTAAAACCAACATCCGATATCCGAATTAAAGACTGAGCATTTTCTATAAGAAATCTTGATGAATTGCAATCTATATATATAAAAATTAAATGGTCCATGTATGTAATGGCATCACGTGAGAACGGCTGGAGCGATTTGGCAGATTTTTTTTTATTCGATTCAAAATTTTCAGGAGATGGTTTGTGAAGAAAAAAAAAATCAAGAATTCCGGATAATACTCGGATTTTTTTTTTGAGCCTGGCCAACGTAATAAAAAAAGCTCCCTAAAGTATGCAGTACAAATTTAGATATTTCATTTGCAAATAAATAAGAACAGGCAGGTGTATGTGGGTGGAGAAACTTGAAGAACTAACATTAGTAACTGCTACCTGGCGAAGCTAAAAATAATTTTCTTAAACAAACATCAATAAAATTGTCTTGTGATGGCTATTTAAACTGCATCAGGGCAGGCAAATAATTGAGGCAAAATGATTTTCTATATTTGAAGTTATTAAAAATTCTATCACCCCTATAAAAAACACAATGCAATTTAATTTGTTTCCCCATAACATTTCTAGTTTTAGCTAAACATTAGAAAAAGTTAAGGAGAAATAAATGTTAAAAATAAAATAAATTATTAATTGAAATATTTAATATTTTATACCAGTTATAATTCTATTTATATCCAGAAATTTTGAAATCAACATTAATAATTGCTATAAATTGCACACACTTTTTAAGTTGCCAAATTTTTAAAAAAAAAAAAAAAAACTAAAACTACAAGTTTAATAACCCCTAAAATATAATTTGTTTATTTGTGGTTTTTAACGATAAAATTATAATTATGTATACAAATTAAAAAAATAAAAAAACAACAATAATCCAAAAACGCATAAATTTTTTATCGAAAACTATTTTCAAAAAATAGATAAATATAAATAATATTTTATTGTATCATTTAATATTTAGAAGAAATACAAGCTGTAAATTCGTATTAATTTTAATAAAAAAAATTTCAAATTAATGCTTTCATATGCTAATTTTTTGAGGTTTTGACATTTCATTAGACACTATACAGCTACCGCCAAATGCTTTAAATTGGCCCTTTCTTTTTATAGTGGCCGGTTAGCCAGCCAGCCAGTCAGCTAGCATCATCATAATGATCTTGGCAATGATCATTTGGGATAACAGAAAGTTTATGCATAAATATGAAACAAACCAACAGTGGCAATACGACTTGTTATAAGACAACACCATAAATTCTCTAACATGTTTATATGAGCTCGTAGACATTGTAAATTTACCGACAAACGTTTTGGCTGATCAAGCAAATAGAGAAATAGTAGATGAGTTAAAGGGTGATAGAAGAGGATGTGATAATTACTACATATTACACAAAACACTTTTAACTTGCCTCCAAGTGGAAACTGCAATTTATTTCCTTACGCTATTCATCTAAGAATCGACTTTTTCAAAGTTCATCATCTGATCATGGTTGTTTTCCTTAAGTGTCTTAGAATCAGTACTGTTCTCGATCGATCTCGATGCATCGATAAATAATTTAGAAGCAGCGTCAAAGAGTATGACCAAGATCGCTCGATCTTCAAGATCGCCAGATGGTTAAATTGGATGTTTACATGACTTCTTCAGGCATCTAGATATAGACTACCAAATAAGTCAAAGTGAAATAATTTATAATTAGAAGCTGTGGCAAAGAATGTGAGCAAGATCGCATCTATCGCAATGGATCGATAGATCTCGATTCATCTAGGAATAATTGACATCTTAGAAGCTGTGGTAAACAGTATCAGCAACGGATCTCTTTCATCGCGATGGATCTCGATGCATCGATAAATAATTGATATCTTAAAAGCAGCGTCAAAGAGTATGAGCAAGATCGCTTCCATTGTGATGTATCTCGAGACTTGGAAGTTTACATGTCTTCTTCTGGGATGTAGATAGAGACTTCCAAATCAGTTAAAGTGAAATAATAAATAATTAGAAGCTGAGGCAAATAGTATCAGCAAGATCGTATGACCAAGATCGCTTTCATCGCGATCTTCGAGATCGCCAGACGGTTAAATTGGATGTTTACATGTCTTCTTTTGGAATAATTGATAATTAGAAGCTGCGGCAAAGAGATCGCCACCATCGCGATGGATCGAGGATTAATTGATATCTTAGAAGCTGTGGTAAACAGTATGAAAAAGATCTCGATGTATCGATAAATAATTGACATCTTAAAAGCTGTGTTAAAGAGTATGTGCAAGATCGCTTCCATTGCGATGTATCGAGACATAATTGATATCTTAGAAACTGTGAGATTATGAACAAGATCCCTTTCATCGCGATGGCTTCCGATGCATCGATAAATAATTGATATCTTAGAAGGTGTGGTAAAGAGTATGAACACGATCGCTTTCATCGCGATGCATCGATAAATAATTGATTTCTTAGAAGCTGTGACAAAGAGTATGATCAAGATCGCTCGATCTTGGAGATCGACAGCAAGTTTACACGTCTTCTTCTGAGATCTAGATATAGACTACCAAATAAGTCAAAGTGAAATAATTTATAATTAGAAGCTGCTGCAAAGAGTCGCATCTATCGCAATGGATCGATAGATCTCGATTCATCGAGGAATAATTGACATCTTAGAAGCTGTGGTAAACAGTATCAGCAATGGATCTCTTTCATCGCGATGGATCTCGATGCATCGATAAATAATTGATATCTTAAAATCTGCGGCAAAGAGTATGAGCACGATCGCTTCCATTGTGATCTATCTCGAGACAGCCAGATGGTTAAATTGGAAGTTTAGATGTCTTCTTCTGGGATCTAGATAGAGACTACCAAATGAGTTAAAGTGAAATAATAAATAATTAGAAGCTGAGGCAAAGAGTATCAGCAAGATCGCCTCCATCGCAATGGATCGATAGATAATTGATATCTTAGAAGCTGTGGTAAATAGTATGAGCAAGATCGCTTTCATCACGATGCATGGTTTCCTACAATGTACTTTACGAAGGTAACACCCAATATTAAGCTACAGTGTAAATATAGTTTGGCATTATCTATCTGCACATAATTTGCTATAACAAATTAAATATAAAAACATATCTTTTCTCACGCACCCTTTCCATTATACCACAGACATGTATGGTCAGGCCAAGAAGAAAACCCGACAAAAATGCTATTTGCGCAGAATTTTTATAGACTTGAAAATCAACTAAGTATGGCAATCATAAACATTTGTCAAAGTTATTGGTGTGTGTAGTGAGTGTTGGCGATGATCATGTCATGGCTGTGGTGTGGTGTGGTTGGTGATGGTGACTATTTTTATTAAATACATAAATTTTTTTCTTGATCAAGTATTGTGTATTGTTTTCTTTTTTTTTCTTAATTTTATTTGGCTTAAAACACCTTTTGACAAAAGGAATTATGGTAAAAGGGGTAGACGACGACGACGGAGGCATTAAGAGAGCGATAGATTATGTACAATGTGCGGTATTTTGGCTTTTAACTGCTCTTAACAAAGTCCAGTAGTTAAAACAATTTCTGGTGATAAGACATCCATTATGAACAGCAGTTTGACGGCTTTTAAGATTGTTTCAAGTTTGCCGCCCCGTTAAGAGCGTATTTGGATGATTGCCACAGCCACACCGTGACTTTTATACAAATACAAATAACCAAAAACCAAAAAAAAGTAAAAGAATGATGCTTAGAGTTTTATACAACACAGAGAGAGAGTCAACGATACGATTTGAATGGAAATATATATTGAAATACTTGTAGTTGTTGTTTTTGTTTGTATGCATGTGTTATTTTGAGGTGATGTGCTGGTTACGGGGGAGACAGATTTGTCGCTTTTTTAGGTGATAACAACGCATTTCGTTGAGGTGATTCGTTGTGTTCTTTAATTTTCATTTCTTTTAAGTTTCCATTACAATGCTAACTTGGCAGTAAGATGTTGGGTTGCCAGGGGTATTTTGAATTCCTGGATCTCATTATAGATCATATGTAGCCATACAAAGTATTTGCTTTTATATCCTCGATACTCCTCCTAATAAAATACATTTCAAGTCATTTAAAAGGAGTATATTTAAGATATAAGAAAAGAGATTTTTTATCGATAATCCACAAATACGTGGCGTAATCAGCAGAATTTTGTTCGCTTTCTTGGATTCGATGCAATAAGTTATGATAATATTAGCACTTGATCGCTTCATCGTTCTTTAGATAATCAAAAACTGACTTTATGATCATGTTGATCGGTATAAATGTATTAACAAGCCCGGACTGTTTCTTGATATATTGTTTATTGTGATTAGCTCAAGAGTTATGTGATTTCAGTTAAGTGGAGTAGTTTACGATTGTCATTTGGAAAACAATATATCGTTGACAACTTTAAATTGAATTAAAGCACAGCTATGTTTGATTATGATTTCGGGTATGTGGTTGGTCCAAAGTTCATAGACTCTTCGATGTAAATCAGGCAGTGTTTTGGCAATAACTAAATAAAGTGCACATATTTGCACATTATTAATCGACCGGGCAGTTAACATGTTTCTTTTGTCATGCTGAAGACAATCGAAACATGAAACAGTTAGATAATGTTAAAGGAGGATCACACAGTTAATATTTCGCAAGATTCTTCAGAGAGTATGATAAATTTTATCATCACATGACTTTATAATTTTATTTTAGTCACCTGACGATCATTTTAGAAAAGTTTTGCTAGCTTTATGTAATTCACTATTATCAATGGACCACTACTCTTTAAGTCCTCTAGATTCTGAATGAGAAACGAGCCGAATACGTAATAATGCAGACCATTAACAAATTAATGAGGGGTTTCTTCTTCCACATTCAATTGTTTATTAAGTATGCCTATAGGAAGGAAGTAAAGGACATTCTCCTCTTCCTCACCACACCATCTGCAAATATCTTCCGCTCACAATCGAATCTTCATTAGGAAATATATAAGATCATTATGTCCTATCCTACATACCTCCTCAATACAGGTTTACTCATTCCTAATATGCACTTCAATATCCTTATACCCATAGGTTCCCACAAGGATTTCCACAGTATGTCTGCATCAAGTTGGAATTTATCCCTTATCGTTTTGTATACATAATCAAGATACGATTCGGCCCATACTAATTCATTCGCAGTTTCATTATCTTCAATATTATCGTGACCTGGTACACATCAAGGTTGTTCATTGACAACTTGTAGCTATCTGCGACATTGGTTGACTACTCTCGATTTATTAATTATATTACCAAGTGTATATGTCTAAACTCCCGCTTCTCATAGAAAACTCCACTTCCCATGCAATTTCTTTCTTTGAGCAGTTAGTAAATACTTCAATATCTTTAATATTATGATTTAAAGACTTCCAGTTTTTGTTTTTGCGGAATGCTTGTTGTCTCGGTAGCTGAAGAAATTCGGGCTCTTTTTGTACATAGAGCAACTATTCACACATTCCGCGAATAAAGTAAGTGTACGTCCGTAAAATATCTGTCATCAAAGAGTGATCGATGTAGCAATATTGACACGAACAAATTAGTCACCTTTGACTGTATTGTTATTTTATTTTGGAAGACATATTGAACAAGGCTTCTACCGGCCCGTAAAGTGCTTTATCACTGAACCAAATTTTAAAATAAAATTTTGGATTCTTCGGTCCAAATATCAATATTTTCTTCGCTCCCTTCATTAAATCTATAACGCAAAAGAAGATGCCTGAATAAGTTGAATCTTTTTGTAAGCAAGTAAACCAAAATGTTCATTAAGTTATCATGACTGTCTTACATGATCGTACATATCAAATCGATGGACCGTGATATGGACTGTGTTATTCACTCCGAAATGAGGGAAAACGTCACACACCAAAGCACAATATTTTAGACCAATAAGTCTATCATCATTCTCCTTAAAAACCGATGAGAGAATCATCGACATACGAGTGTCTTTGAAACAATAATCACTACCTTCTTCTCAAAATGTCTACATGAAAGGGAAATCTGTTGAGACAGCACTTCACTGTTCTATAGGGTCAGCCCTACAAGATCTCGGGCTGGACCATTCAATTGTTAGATTTATCATTTGATACTATAGGAACATTCGTTCTGAAAAGGAAACGGCCACGATCACAAGAATGTCCACGAAGGATACGCCTAAAGGAGGCATCTTATCACCACTTCTGTGGAATAAGCTGTCTGCTCAGTAAATTGGATTTCATTGGTTATAAGACGGATGCGGATAAGGTAGCAATGGCAGTCTCTGGGATCCACTTCGGCACGATATCACAGCGGTTGGAAAATGCACTCAGTATAGACCATGGACGGTGGGTAGACTCAAGCAAATCCGAACACGTATTGTTCACAAGGACGTACAGGATTCCTTATATCTCGCTTACCCGATTAAATGGTGTTGAAGTAATACTATCGAACATATCAAAATTCTTGGGTGTTACTCTGGACAGTAGACTATCCTGGAAACCCAATACCCTAGCAAGGATATCCAAAATCTTGCCGGAAATGTATGTCTGCAGGAAGACCTTAGGTACACAGAGAAAACAGATTCGTGATAGCAACCGAATTTGTTGCCAATCGAATGATTCGGTTGCATACATAGAATTTTTCAGTTCTAACAACAGAAAGTCAGTTGATAAAGAAGAATTTCAGTTGAGGCACCCAAACTTTAGTTGCCCCTTCCATAATATTGTAGCCACAACTGTAAAATTCGGTCACTAAGACAGAATCATTCGATTGGCAACAAATTCGGTTGCTATCACGAATCATTTTTCTCTGTGTACGCATTGGGGAATTAGACCCCGGTATGTGAATTGGCTATTCGATACGGTCACCAAGCCGATATTATATATATGGAGTCTCTAGATGGTGGAAAGCACTAGACAATGGCTCAATTTGCATGCTATTCGAGAAGGTTTTAAGGAGAATGGAGGAGCCCTAAGAACGACTGCAAAAATGGCCAGAAAAGTGGCATTCACTAAGACCTTCTGGCTAAATGCGATTGGTGAATGAAAACATGGATCATACGGCTACGACAGTATAATCGGAAGTATATAGAATCTTCCAGATAATATTGATTATTGTATCTGAGAAACTTCGGTTTCAAAATCCATACAACCTGGAATTAATAGATGGACCTTTACATGACACAACGAGTCTCTCAGTTTATACAGACGGTTCTAGAAAATGTGATCGAGTTGACGGAGTTGTCTACATTAAGGAATACGGAATGAGGTTATCTTTTAGAATTCTAAATGATTGTAACATTATTCAATCTGAAATATCGGCTACTAAAAGCGGTTAACTTAGTTATAACAAGATATCAGGCAGGGATATTCCTATATATACTGACAATCAAGCCGCAATAAAATCTCCGATAGGTGTGTACACAACATCGAACATAGTCCAGGAATGCCGACTATCCTTAAATAGGATGGCGAGACATTTAACAGTCGTTCAAATTGGGTACGTGGACAAGGAGATATTTTAACAATATTTTGAAAAAATCGCCATGATGCCTGACGGAGACATAATGTAAGCAGCAAATTAGTAACATTTACTATGAGCTCGCTCAGACAAGATGTACTTACCTGTACGATTACGAGAATGATAAACCTAGGGCGGACAACATATCTTCATGGCCTGACACGCTCACAATTAAGCGACTGTCTGTTACCCTCACCTATCCTAAATTGTTGAGCAACCTGATGAATTGACATATTATGGGAAAAACCTGCAAACTCCATAAAGCTTTTCACAGCGAAATATTAAATTTTGGCAGACTGTAAGTAACATTTTCTTAAAAATTAATTTGAAAGCTCAACTCCAATCTTATTAATATACCAAGTTGTATCACTACTTTCACTAACAATCCATAATCATGGCAACCCCAACACTAATGAAATCCAACGATTCATGCACCTAAAACAGCAAATCAAGGTGGTGAAATAACTTGTACAAACATTAGCTGCCACAACACTTTTTTCTTCTTTGCTAGTGTGGCTTTATTTTCAACTTCATCTCCGTCTTATTCATCACTAAATCCAAAAACACACATACATACTACTTCACTTTGGTCTTACTTAACACTGTTGCACTCTAATTCCACGACCACTACTGTTGGCCACTCACTACCTTTGCTTTTGATAAGTGTGTGTAAAAAATCTTACGCTTTAGTGTCGACTGTGTGCGGTCGATCGATCGATCGGTCGGTCGTTCGGTCAGCTATTTAAACCGTGGCATTGAGCGTGGAATTTCTGGCGCCATCATTTGACCATTTCTGATATGATTCGTTTATAAAGCCACAAAAAATTTTAATTAAAAATACTTCTTCTTTTTTTTCATTTCTTCATCGTCCACAAAAGCCAATGATTAGCATAACGGAAAGGGAAATGTGTAGGATTTGAATGGTGGCACTAAGAAGAACTCATCGGCAAATTTAAACTGTAATGAAAACAAAGTTAAAGAAACTGTTATGTGTTTCACTGCTAACTAAATAATTTAATTAAATATTAATAAAGTTTAAATTTAACGATCAACGGATATTAAGTAAATTAAAAATTGTACAATTTGGGTTATAAAATATTCTGTGGACTTTAATGTTTTAGTAGAAATTCGCCTACGTCTTCCTTTATTTAAATTGATAAGTTAATTAATTTAATTATTTCCATAAAACTATGTTTAAGATATTGTTTAAATAAGTTGACAGCTCTGAAATTAGTTAAAATTGATCTTTAGCTATGTCTAAAAACCATCTTAAATTTAAATGACAGAAACCGAATATTCGGTCAATGATAGTTAACTCTGTGACAGCTTTAATAAGTTTTTTTTCGCCCAGGGTTATACTTTTGACAACAGCTGACCTGTTATAGCTGAATTGCAGATGTACTGATGTAGTTTCCAAAGACCATTTAGTTCCAACTCCTGTTTGCATTACGATAGCTGTACACCATTTAGATCTATCAATGTTGGATTAAGTAGTTCTCCCATAGAATTGTGAGTTTACTGTGAGATTCTTAATTCTGTTATAAAGTCTTAAAAATAAAGTATAACAGTATAGTCTAGGTTCTAATAGATAAACATACCATCCTATATAAGTATAAGCGGTTGTGGAGATGGTGTTGTCCTGCTCTTTCAAATAATCATTCAAGCAACTTATGCCTAAGGAGAATATCTGTAATTTAAAGTTCAATTCAATTGTTTTACTTCTGACTTCTGCCAGGCTGTGTTTGTAAATAATGATGGTCGAACAAATTATTCTATTCGTTTCCTAGACCCAAGTAAAGTGTAGTTCTCCCTAGGGAGATCTCTCCTGGTCTCGATGGTCAAACAGTTTCTTCGATTCCCCTCTGAGATCCTTGAGAATTCTAAACGTTCCCACAATATTCATAACGAACTCTGAAACAGATTTCATAATTTATTTACAAGCTGCTACTGTTACTTAAGAAGGCAGCCTAACGTCACTAGAACTGCCATAGACTGGAACCCGCCAGAGAACAGTAGAAGGGGACGCCCAGCTCATACATGGATAAGGCAGATTGAGGCCGAATTAAATAGCAGTGGCAAGAGTTGAGGATAAGTGAAGGCATTAGCACAAAATAGTGAGATGTTCAAACATTTTATTGAGCCCCTATGCTCCTTGTAGGAACGACGGAAACTTATATGACTTAATTTATCTATTTGTGAGAATAGATCTTCGAGTTTCCTAAACTTAAGAGCTATGAACTTACTATAAATTTAACAAGATGTGTAGAATTGCTTAGCAGATTATAGTAAGGTCTAAAGAGTAGATACAACAGGGCTTGTTTTCGTTATAAATACTCTGGGACACAGCAAACACATGTTCACAATAAATGTGAAACAACATTCAGCCACGTTCCACCAATTATTTAAGGACAGATCGTGGAAAGTCAGATCAGAATCCATCTTTCTCGAATAGTTATAACTTACTAGCAAGATTTTGGGAAACGATATAAACTGAAAGCTTAGCTTTGTCTACAATAAATAGACACCAATGGAAAATGTTCATGAAACAAGGAATGCGCTTCCGATCATAGAAAGTGAGGTGATCTTTATCAAATCAACCAAAGAAGAAACATAATTAGAAGAAAGATTTCCAAAAATTTCAAATTAATGCCAAAACTTTGTCGTCAAATATGTTTGGATTATGACTGATTAATAAAATTGATATCCATCGAGTATGCAGATGATTAATTGTTAAGAATTGTTTGTATGGAACTATGCAAATTTACTTATGTTCGAGAAAGATTATAAAATTAACTGAATTGCATTTATTAAACCTTCCAATAGAAAAGATCACAAAAGTGACAAAACCACGATCCCAATTGTTTCTAAAATGGAAAACTCTAGTCATGATTCTAATTGATCGTGTTTTTGAAATGGAATTGGACCGATCTGAATGCCAGCATTGGGGATCATGGTCAAATTATCGGGAACTTTGAGCAATGAATGATTTTTCTTTACTTTTTTCCCGTCAGGAAATTATAAACACTTTCACAAACAAAAATAGAATCTACCGGATTGGCAATACAAAGGCTGAGGATTTGTACCTGACAAATAATTAAAAAATCGTCACTTTACTCCAGAGAGAAAACAGATTCGTTATCGCAACATTTCTTAATATATTGTTACGTTTTAACCTTTTCAAAACGTTGGTTTATTTCCTTTAAATAAACCGGATACTTTTAATTGCAAATAAAAGCCGTTTAGTAGTTTAAACATTGTAACAACTCTTTATTTATTCAAATGTACAACAACAACATAATTAAATAGTCACTCAATGTTTTTTATACACGTTTATAAATTCGCAGAAATACAGACACACTTTATAATGTACACGAATTCACTTGAAAAATACAGCACACTTTAAGGCACTCAGTTGATGTTTATTCGAATAGCGTCTCTGATAAACTCACTAACGACTGCAACCTCTGCCACTATTTATAACACTGCTATCTGCACTCTAGATTGCTCTTTAACTGTCTAGAGCTTTCTAATACATACGCAAATTGTGGTGTACTTTCTACAATGTTCTTTAACTGAATATTCAAATATACGGTCGCAACAAACAGCGTTGCCAACTTACGATCAATAGTCAATGAAAGCTTTTATTCAATGTTAATAATGCCCACAGATATGTTACAGTTTGCTATTACAGCATAGCTATTTGAAAGCATTATGCTACTTTTAAATCAGCCGTTAAAATCGTTATATTTGAATTCAAGTACAATTTCGTAACAATATTAACCAGAATTGATGGTCAAATAAAATTTCAAACAATTAAAATTTCGGCTGTGTCTAATCTTGTTGTTTCTTGGACCAGCATTCAAGGCATGACCCCTACTTATGTAATGCATTGTGTTGGAACGAAGAAAATAGGTTAAGGGAGAAAGGTCAGAGGGAGTAGTGTTTGTCGACATTTTATTTGAATTTCCTTATATTGAAAGTGACAGGAAGCTTATTCCACATACGGATTTTCCTATGCGATTCAATATCCAATCAAGCATGAATGGATGAGTCCTTGCCGAAGAACGACGATGTTCCAGTGAGTAAATGTAGCTGGATATCCTACTGTCACCGATAAGCACTCCTATATTGAAAGTGACAGGAAAGACTTCAACAGGAAGCTTATTCCACATACGGATTTTCCTATGCGATCCACTATCCAATCAACCATGAATGGGTGAGTCCTTGCCGAAGAACGACGATGTTCCAGTGAGTAAATGTAGCTGGATATCCTACTGTCACCGATAAGCACCTTCGCCCTCTCCTGTACGCGGTAGAGTAACTCCAAAAATTTTAGGTCGGATAAAAAGTGGTGTAAATGGAGTGTAAGGAGATCAGATGGAGGTAAGTATTTCCTACACCGTTTTATAAAACCAAAGCACGTGAATGCTTCCTTGAAACTTGAAAAACGTGTTTTATCAAGAGCTTCTGATTCTTTAACATTTTCACCACCTATTAAAAACAGATAAAGCAACATGATCTGTCGTGCGTTTGTATTTTAACATACTTAACTGAGTCTTGCTTGTATTAAAGTCGACTCTATTCGTACAATACCCTTCCCATTCAGAGATTGTCACATGATCTTGGTTAAGCGTATCGTTCATGTTTTGCCTCATTGCTCCAATCTCCGACAGGGGCATTGTGTTTTCAACAGATAGACGACCAGAAGGACGGATATAGCTATGTCTAGTTAGATGAGGACCCAGAATATTAGTAGAAAAAGCTACAGTTACCGACAAAAGTCTACATACGACCATTATTTTCGTAACTCGCGGACTTCTAAACCATAATAAGTAAAAGTAATGATGCAGTTTTATTTCAAATGCATTTTTAGTAATATAACAACAAAATATCGCTAAATTTATAATTAATTTAACGTTTATTCACAAAAAATTAAAAAAATATGTTGACAAAATTCTACATACGATCACATTTTTCAGCGAATACAAATTTTCATTAAATTCAATATTTCGTTGGGCCACTACGGGCATCTACAAGCGTCTGGGCATCGAAGCAACTAAATATTCTTTTCATTCTTCTGGAAGGTTCTCCTTTAACATTGGTGCACAAGTAATATGATGTTTTCGGATCTTCCGTTGTAGAATTTCCCACACGTGCTCAATAACATTTAAGTCCGGGCTTTGAGGTGGTGTTTACAATTGTCATGGAGCATGGTAGAGTAGCCAATCTTTGACAATTTGAGACCAATGTTTCGGATCGTTATCTTGCTGATAAATCCAACTTTAACCAAGAGTTAAAGTTGGATCAAATTTTGTTCCAAAATGGATTTGTACTGATAACGATCCATATTATCCTCAATAAACACTAACTTTCCCACTCCAGAAGCAGCGACAGTACCCCAAACCATCACACTGCCAACACCATGCTTAACTGCAGCGAGTAAGTTTTTCGGATCCATTGCTGTATTTGTTTTGCGCCATACTTTATCTCTCCCATCACTTCCAAATATGTTATACTTCAACTCATCAGTGAACAAAACTCGCTTCCAGAATTCCATGTCCTTTTCAAAGTGTTTTTGTGCGAATTCCAAACGAAGTTTGCTAATTTATTATTTAAGGTTCTTTGAATTGGTCGTGGATGAACAATAATTTCTGATCTTGTTGCGAGTTCTTTGGCCAATTTTGTGGTATTTACTTTTGAGTTTTTGTTGACTTCTTTTAAAATGAAGATTACATCTCTACGATGTAGTTTCTTTGGGCGACCACTTCGCAGCTTGTTTTTAACTCTACCAGTGTTTTCAAAGTTACTGAATATTGTTTTAACTGTAGACTTAATAAATTGCATGCTTATCTGTTAGTATTCCAAAAAAAACCAGGACATGCTGTGGTCGTATGTAGACTTTTGTCAATGTTTTTTTTATTGTTTTTTATGAATAATTTTGCAAGTTTACATTGCAACAAAAATAGATTTCAAACAAAACTGCATTATTTTTTTATTTACCGGGTTTTCTCTAATAAAGTGGCAAAAATTGTGGTCGTACGTAGACTTATGTCGACCACTGTATGTATGTGAATATTAAAAAAACCTTTGAGTTCTTTTAAAGTTTCCCCTCTCTGTGTATTTCTCTATGGTCTGAACCATTTTGGCAACCGGACATCATGATTGTACCCTGTATGGCAGGATTCAAACATTGCATAGATCAGTCAAATTGATGTTGACAACATAACCCAGGCCATCGCTTAAATTCAGGAGGATCTATGTGCCAGAGTCACTGAAAATTCGACTACTTGGCTTTGGGATCCATTGCAGTGCAATTTTCGATTAAAATATCTAAAGTTTTTGCTGAAATTGTAAGGCGATCATTAATAAAAGTCAAATTCAAATTATTATTCTTGATTCATAGAGATTTTATTATAAATTTTTCAAAGACGAAAAATAACTTACAAACTAATTTACAATGTTTCATTTAACACTAATTTCAAGGTATAAATAATTTAACAAATTTGTTTAACAATAAAATTCATAACTTATAAAATAAAGAAGTATAACGATGCACAGCATACATAAATCATCACAATCTTTAATAAATGTTTTCAAACTCTTTTCAATCACTATCCACTATTCACAAGTTTTCAATAAGCCAAAATAGCTGAAATGCTGAAATTATTTCTCTTTTGAGAAGTAGGTTGAGCTGGTGCTGGTGATAATGAGGAAGGAGATGGCTCAGCTGTTGAAGAAGAAGCTGAAGATGAGTTTGATGGGGTGGGAGAAGGTGATGAGGAGGTGGTTAATTGAGAAGTTTCTTCGTTAACTGATTTAGGGTGATACATAGTAGGTGGTGGTGCTGTTGCTGCGGGCAACAGCATCCTGAAAGGATCCATTATTAATGAATGTAAATGCTGTTGCATAAATTGCGTAGAAGCCAATTGTTGCTGGGGATGATAAAACGATGATGTGGGAGAATTCATGTATTGTGCCGCCTGTAGCTGCTGCTGTCTCTGGTGAGCCTGCAAATACTCCTCATAACGAGCAGACTGTGAAATCGATGAAGCAGCATATGAACAGGATTCCTCATCGGAAGATTCTAAGGATCTTAGACGTTTTTGCTGGGGTGGCGAGTCAAAACTGGAAACACTTGAACGATCATCTTCAGATTTCGACAAACAATCATCACTTTCCTCATGCTGACTTGAAGAGGAGGAGGAGGAAGACGACGACGACATCATTTTTCTTTTACACTTTGATTGACCAGTCTCACGGAAACCTTTAGCAAAGGGATTGTTGTCAATTTTCAACTTTGTAATACGGTCATTCTAAAACAAGATAGAGAAAAGAGAGAAAAGAACATGTATTATTAATATGTTTTTAAGTGAAAGTAGTAATATGAAGTCATATTTGTCCAAACACTTGAAAGTGTCAAAATTGACGTCAGTAATTAGCAAATTCTATTGAGTGTTTTACAATAGCTGTCGCGCCTTTAAGTAAAACAGTCGAGACATTTTAAGTGTCATCTTAGGCTTTGTCTCTAGAGGCGTGAAATTTTTATTTAAACATTGTTTTTTTTCTCTTGTTGTTGTCTGTTTTGTATTGTTTAACATAGAATTGTTAAAAAAAAGTAACAAGTTGACATCATATGGAGACCCCCGCGGGTTTTTTTCTTCTTTTAAATACAAAAGGATTTAAAGTCTAGACATTTCAAGTGTTTTTCTTGTTTGTAGTTGAGCAGTATAAGGAGTTTGTTTGGTACTAACCTGATAAGCAGTAACTGCTATGAATTCGGTTTCAGGAAATACATAATTTTGCTGAGGAGCCCAGGGTAATTGGGACAAATCGGATGTCTTAATAAGATGCAAACGAGGTTGATATTTATGCATGCTGGCCAAGACAATCTAAAAGGAAGAGAAAAAATAAATAGAATCAATATTTTGAGCTAAACAAATTGTAAGGAGAGGAAAGAAATTTAAAATAATCAAAAAATACTTACATGACCACTGTTGTCCATGGTATTGTTGGTCAATTTGACTTTATTGAATAATATAGTTTGAGATTGCCAGTGAGAGCCGGTGGCAGGACTGTCGGGATGCAAAAACATTCTTTGGGGCGATTGAGGTTCAGCTCCTCCAGCTGGCACCCATTGAGAACCCGAAAACTTATAGCGACAATCACCAATTGGAACCATTTCCAACAACACACAATATTGAGATTCTTCTTCTAAACCCTTAACCGAGACACGCATCGAAGGAAACATACGTCTGCAAGAAACAAAAATAAATAAACAAAAAAAAATCGTTAATATCAAACATCATAAATCATTGAAAAGAGGGAAAAAAGTAAAGTAAAATAAACGAAATGAAAATTATATTGCTCTAAACAAATGGGTGTAAACTTTGGTTGATTTGTGGTTTTGATATGATAAATAAAAACCTAAACACAAACTCAAATCTCCAGCTAACAAGTGTACCACGATCATACATACAAACGATCGATGAACGATGTGTATATAATTATCAAACGTCATTGTGGGCCAAGTATAAATTAAAACAAAAGAACAACCAACCAACCAACCAACTAAAGAGTGAAAAGAAGACAGTGATCATTATAACAGCAGGAGACCATAAACAGATTGGCGCCATTTACACAATTTAAATTAAGGCACAAACAAATAAAATCAGGAAATTTAACACAACTCACAAAAAGGTCAATATCTTAAGCATTTTTTTTTAAACTAAAATACACGTTTTTAGAACTGACCACAAAATAAAAGCCAATACAAATAATGATTAATTATCTTTAGAATTCGGGAAAATAAAGAACTTTACAAAACGAGATCAGCAAAAACCAAAAAAATGTGATAAACAGTGTCAAATTAATTGCTAGTTTTGTTAGTTTTTTTTTTTTTTTAGAAAGTAAAATGAGTAATAAAATAAACAAAAACAGAAGTGTCAAAATATGAATAAGACACACGTGTGGTGAATTTATGGTGGTTTAAACAAATTTGGCAAATTTGTCAAACACAAAGAATTTAAGTATTTAAATTTGTATAACAGCTGCTGGTATTTAAAAGAATGTTCTGAAATTTTTGTAATTTTAGAAATATTTTCACACAAGGTCTCATTGTTATAACTCTTACCATAGGTAATTTATACAATATTCCTTTCGGATCATATAAATTTACTGGATTCTTATATATCGTGCATCTGAGCCATGTAATAATAAGCCAGAAACGGTTTTTAAAAAACTCGTTTCTTCATTTCTAGTGAAAGTTTACATATCGAGTTCAAAATTGTACCTCTAATAAAGTCTTATCAATGACGGCTATTTTAGAGTGGGCATGGCTTTAAATGTATCTGCCTACATCTCTGGTACTAAGTTCTGTACATTGACAATATATATATCAAAAGAAAGGTATTTCCAAAGCCTTTTCCTACGCAACATTAATAATTTGGATCGGCCAATTTTAAGAAAAATAATTTTGCTCATGCCTTGACAGAAATGTCTTGATATTTATTGTTTTTTTTTTTAATTTTTATAGAAAATTGTATGTCATGTCATATTTTTGTTACAAAATAAAATTTCACAAACAATAATTTTGCTCATGTCTTGACAGAAATTCTGTCATAACAGAAATGTCTTGACATTTGTTGAATTTTTATAAAAAAAATTTATGTCATGACATATTTTTGTAAGAAACAATTATGTTATACAATAATAATTTGGATCGGGCAATTTACCGAACAATAATTTTGCTCATGCTTTGACAGAAATTTTGTCATGACAGAAATGTCTTGATTATTTTTTTTTTGGATTTTTATAGATAATTTTTTGTCATGTAATTTTGTTCCAAAAAAAAAATTTACGAACAATAATTATGCTCATGCCTTGACAGAAATTTTGTCATGACAGAAATGTCTTGATATTTGTTGAATTTTTATAAAAAAATTTATGTCATGTCATATTTTTGTAATAAAAATGTATGTTATACAATAATAATTTGGATTGGACAATTTACCGAACAATAATTTTGCTCATGCCTTGACAGAAATTTTGTCATGACAGAAATGTCTAGATTATTTTTTTTTTGCTTGTTACACAAAAAAATTTTACGAATAATAATTTTGCTCATGCGTTGACATAAATTTTGTCATAACAGAAATGTCTTGATATTTGTTGAATTTTTATAAAACAATGTATGTCATAACATATTTTTGTAATAAAAATGTATGTTATACAATAATAATTTGGATCGGGCAATTTACCGAACAATAATTTTGCTCATGCCTTGACATAAATTTTGTCATGACAGAACTGTCTTGATTATTGTTTTTTTCTTGAACTTTTATAAAGAATTTGATGTCATTTCATATTTTTATTACAAAAAAAATTTTACGAATAATAATTTTGCTCATGCCTTGACAGAAATTCTGTCATAACAGAAATGTCTTGAAATTTTTTGAATTTTTATAAAAAAATGTATGTTATGACATATTTTTGTAATAAAAATGTATGTTATACAATAATAATTTGGATCGTGCAATTTTACGAACAATAATTTTGCTCATGCCTTGACAGAAATTTTGTCATGAATATTTATAAAACAATGTCATGTCATTTGTAACAAATGATAATAATTTAGATCGGACAATTTCACGAACAACAATTTTGCTCATGCCTTGACAGAAATGTCTTGATATTTTTTGTTTTTCTTGAATTTTTATTAAAAATGTTATGTCATGTCATATTTTTGTTACAAAAAAAAATTTACGAAGAATAATTTTGCTTATGCCTTGACAGAAATTTTGTCATGACATAAATGCTTGCTTTAAACAGCTTATTATTGTGACATTTATGTCACTTGTCATGTGACAGTTTTGTTTACAAATGAATTTTCTAATGTTTAATATTAAAATGTCATGACATTTATGGTTACAAATGAATTTTGAAATATTAAATATCTTGACATTTATGTCACTAGTCATGACATTATTTGTTTACTACTACTTTTAAAACTTATTATAACATAATTTTTGACATTAAAGTAATAAAAAACAGTATTTTTATTTTAAACTTCTTAAAAATACATTCAATCCTTATTATTTTTGAATTTTCATTTTTAATTTCTAGGAAAATTTCAACAAAAATTCAAAATTTTTTATTATTGTAGTTCCCTATTGTTTACAAACTCTTAACTCTTTTTCCTAAACGATGCTTTTGTTTTCAAAATTATTTAATTTATTTTAAATTATAAACCCTAATACCTTGTTGTTTTCTTATGAATATTATAATGAGAACTTAATGAGCAGCGGCAACAGCTCCCTTAAATGTCTAACACAATGACAGTCAGACACACAAGACAACAACAACAACAATGGATTTACATAAAAATCTTAAAACATAATTATGTTAATTTCAAAATATTAAATAAATAACCTACGATTTTACAAAAAAAAAAAACAAAAAACATTTAAACTCCCGACTCTGGCTACCTAAACCTGTCTACTAAATTGTAAGAAAACAATGAACTTAATGAATTATTAAGAGATGCCGCCGCCTTTTATATTATATTGTTTTTATTTTTATTACAACAATATCTACAGTTCTTTAAAACAAAAAAAACTAAAATTTTATCAACATCACAGGGAAAAAAAGTGTGAAATCTCAGGTAGTTGTAGTAGTTATTGGATGATTTGATGGGTGAACCTTCTTTACTTCTTTGTCTGCTTCATATTTGTCAATAACCATAAATTTGGTATCTTTGTTGTTTTTTTTTTTCAAAATATAGAAATTCTAAAACCATAAACTAAAAACGTTAAAGTAATGTCAACACTTGTATGTAGAGAGTTTTGAGAACAATGCATTCATTCCTAAAGAAAGACAAGACGACATTGAAACAAGTGTCTGGCCGCTGCTGCTGCTGGACTGGGTCACATGTTGTAACTAACAAACAATTTTGATCTTTTGGTAATGAAATGAAATGACCGACCTAATGCTGTTTTTATGATTTAGCTGGCGCCAGCGGTAAATATTTTTTAATGTTCATTGGTTTTTTCGAGTTTTTCGTACAAAATTCGTTTTAAACTCAAAAATGTGTTTGATGTTTGTTGTTTGAGGATCGCTTCTTTGTTTTTGTTTTATTTTTGGTAATAATTTTGAATGATGATGATAATAATGTTGGTAGATAAATAATTCAAAATATTGTTGTAATAAATAAAAAAAGAAAAACAGAATTTAATTGATTTTGTAAAAAAACCATAAATATTAATGAGTAAATTTAGAAGCTTTTTTAATTTACTCTTATTTTTCTTATGCTAATGGGAGCTTTAAAGCTACTTGAGGAAATTTGGAAACTATTTTTTTTAAATGAATTGAAATTTTTTTTTACAAGTTTTTATTAGTATTTTGAAGTTTTATTTTTGTTTTTTTTAATTTGAGCTTATTTTGTCATCTTTTAGAAGCATTGAATATTGAAAGTTTATTTTTGACATCTTGAAACTTGAAAGTTTCCCTAAAGCTTAATTTGTCATTTCACAAAAGCTTTAAAGATAAAGCAATTAATTCTTGTGGAATTTTTGTTAATATAAGAAATATTTCATTGTCTTCGAAAAGCTTTAATCAGGACTTTTAGAGTAAAAGAGAAATACATCATTTTGTTAAGTAATTTAAAGCTTTATCCCTACAATTGAGCTGCAATTACAATCTTTGTAAAGCAAAACTCTTCTACTGAGAACATTTTTGTTTTTTATAGGATTTTTTTAAAAAAAATATTTTAATTTTCTTTACATTTCCTATGATTCTCATTATACGAAACTTGAAAGTTTTGTTAAAAGCTTAATTTACTTTATCAATTTCATACAAGCTTTAAAGCTTTAGACATTCTTTGGAAGAAGAATTTCGAAAAATTTTGTAAAGCATTTTAAAGCTAAGAAATGTTACGATGTTTTCTAAAAGCTTCAATCAAAACTTTTACAGTAAAAAGGAAATTCAACATTTCTTGAGCTTTATCACTAGAATTATTAATTAAATAAGAGCTTTGTAAAGTTTATTTTAAGCACAACACTTGTATTTGGAATGATTTTCAAGGTTTTTTAAAGAATTTCTTTAATTTTCTTAATATTTCTTCTGATTCTATTTCCAATTCTCTTCTAATTTCAAATATTTACTTATTGCCTGCACATTTTAAACTGAATAGATGTTTGTATCATTAACTAAAGGCGCCTGTTTTTATTTGTTTTCCTATTTTTTCCTAAATACTAAAAATAAATACTCAAAACTACATATTTATTTGGGATGTTTTCCAAACATTTTAACAAAGTAAATGTTTAATGAATGACATTTTCTTCCTCAAAAAAAATTTTAAATTTATCAATTTAAATGAAAAAATTTAAACACTAAATCAATATTTGAGCATTTTTCTAGCTGGCGCCCTACACTTGCCCTTTCTAAAGGCTCTTAATCAATATTTATTTAGGAGCAAAGGTTGTATATCAAATATTTGGGATTTTTTGTTTTTCAAACTTACCTTCCAGTTTTGGTGATAATCATTTCAGTGCCAATTTTATGAAACTGTTGCCATAAATCATTATTTTCCAATTTGGCCTCAACTTGACCGGGTAAAGTGGGTCGTGGTGCGGGCACCATCATGTGATGGGGCATGCCCATGGGCATCATTTGGGGAAAGGGATCTGAAAGTAACACAAAAAAGGTTTAAAATTAAACAAATATGTTACAAAATATAAAATTAAAAAAAAATATTTTGGAAAATTTAAAAAAAAATTTGTTGGATTTGGAATTTTTTTTATTCAAAACTGAGTTTTTCAAAGTGAATTGCTTGAAATTAAAATAATATTTCAAAAATAATTTTAAAGTTAATCAAAATTTTGAAAATTATGAATCAAATTTTGGAAAATAGAAAAATATTCAAAAAAAATTTGGGATGTTTTTTTTCAAAATTGAGTTTTTCAAAGTTAATGTCTTGAAATTAAAATAATATTTCAAAAATAATTTTAAAATTATTCAAAATTAAGAATTAAATTTTGGAAAATTCAAAAATATATTTTTTTTTTCAAAATCGATTTTAATTTTAGTTAGAAATGAAATAGACCGTTAAATATTGAATATTTTGGGAAATTCGAACAAATTTGGAAATTTTTTTTATTGAAAATTGAGTTTTTCAATACAAATGGTTGGAAATTAAATTAATTAAAATAATATTTTAAAAAATAATTTTAAATTAAGTAAAAATTTTGAAAATTAAAAATAACTTTTTGGAAAATTCAAAAATATTTTGAAAAATTATAAAAAATTTTGAATTTTTTTTTGTCAAAATCGAGTTCAATTTAAGTTATAAATAAAACATAAATTTAAATTAATTTTTTTTTGGAAAATTCATAAAAATTTTACTTTTTTTTCAAGATTCATTTTAATTTTAGTTGGAAATAGAAAAATAATATAAATAAAATAGTATGGTATTCAAATTTAACAAGTTTACAACAACAAACGAAAAACGAGAACATACCTATAAATTTGAAACTAAAATTAATTTAAAAATTTTCAAAACTTTTTTTAATAAAAATGTTAAAATGCTACAATAATAAAACAAATTTAAATTTTCCAACAGAAATCTTTAATATTTCCCACGAAAAACAACAACATACCTATAAATTTGAAACTAAAATAAATTTAAAAATTTTCAAAACTTTTTTTAATAAAACTTTAAAAATGCTACAATAATAAAACAAATTCAAATTTTCCAACAGAAATCTTTAATATTTCCCACAAAATTTGCCGACGGCATAAATATTCTTTAAAAAATTCAGAAATTTATTTGCAAACAAGTTCTAAAAAATTAATATTTATGTTATTAATTAAAATATATTCCCCTCCCCAAAAATATAAAAAACTCACCTGGTATACGTTGCATAATTTGCTGGCGATAAATTTCTTGAGCAATTTGTTGCTGCATGCGATATTCCATTAATTCTTGTACATTAAACATTTTGTTAAATTTGTTGTGTTTTTTTTTTAATAACTTGCTTCAAAGCTTTAATTTATTAATAATTTTGTTAATTGTTTTATTAATTAACACCACACTTGCTTTTTGTTTAAGTTGTTCAGTCACTTGTTTATTTTTTTTGTTTGTAGCTTGTTGTACAACTAGTTTTTTTTTATTAATACTAATTAGTAACAAAATTCTTTAACACTTTTTCCTTAAGCTTCACATAAATACAAATTTTTCTTTGCTACTCTTAACGATCTTAACTACTCAACGTTTCATAAACTACTGATCGTTTTCTAACCAAGCAGTTAATTAACTACTGCTTAAACAAATCTCTCCCACTCAAAAACATATCACTCTCATTTTATGCTCGCTTTTAGCTCTACTTAAATATCTCACTCTCTCTGTCTCTCTCTTAGCAATGAAACCAGTTTTGGAAATACCTGATTTTCATTATTGTATAAACTGGCCTGTGATTGGTTCATTCATTCGATTGCATAGAATGGCTGAGTGTGTGTGAATCAGTGTTGCCACCAAGACAATTATAAACTACACATGCCTCATGCCTAAATTACACATACGAGAAAAAATTACACATGTAAATAAATTTTCGTGATTTCAATAGGAGAAATTTTCTAAAATTGTCATGAATATAAAAGGTTTGTCACAGTGGACTCTGGGATGTTTGGACCAAATACGATTACTTTATTGTCAATGGACAATTTTCACTTGCTGTGATTTTAATTTATCCAGGAATTGGATATATGAGGGGTATTAAAGCAAGGTTAGCAATCTCTTTTTTTAGTGAACTTTTCTAATTTAATGAATTCTTGAGATCAGTCAAATATGTCAATCACAAATACGCTTTTAAGAAATATTAATCAATGTCCATTCGGAGATTGTTCCATTGGAAATTGTTACTTTTCTATGAAAAATTTAACAATATTTAAAAAATAGCACAATGTTTGCTTTCGAATTTTAATTTATTCCTAATTTATATTAAGTGCTTTGAAATCAGTTTTGTTTTCAGTTTCAAAGATAAATATTTTTTACTATTTGTTTAAAAATTACACTGTGACACAAAATCGAACTTTTCGAATCGGAATGGGATGAAACCAAAAGCAAATGAAAGCTTACGTTTTCCATAACAAAACCCTCAATGCTTTTTTCTAGTTCAGCGCTAGATTTTTTTTACACGCATTTGAAGTTAGTGATTTTGGAACGCTGGCTAACAAGAAAAAATCAATAAAAATTTGATAAAACAATGCCTATTTATTTTTATTATCCCGGAAAGTTGTGGTATCTTAAAATTTTTGGGATCGGGGAATCCATTTTTGATATATACAGTGGTGTAGAAAAATAAAGAGCGAAATAAGTCTGTAACTTCTAAACGGTTGGTCCGATTTTAATGAAATTTGACATGCGAAAAGAGGAAGTATTGTCGAATTAAAGTTTTGAACTAGGACCTCATGAGCCCACCAAGGGCGCGGGCAGGGGTTCCCAAAGTAGGACACCTCGGTATGTTAAATATTTAATACAATACTATTTTTTCGTTTGCTCTCTGATTTAAAAGAAAAATACATGTCTAGAATCTCCTCGTCGAGCACTACAAAAAACCTTATCTTAGCTATCAATTAACACTTAAAGCTTAGGAGATATTCGCATTTAAAAATTAAATTTTCAACATTTTTACCACCCTACTCCAGTTTTTTGATAACAGCGGGTCCAAATATTTTCAGATTTTCTCCATTTTTCTTTTATTGGATTAACAAAAAATTTATATGGCAAACAGCAAAAGAATTGTTTAAAAGCATTACTGAGTCCAAAGTTATATGCATTTTAATTTGAAAAATAGAAAATAGGGAAAGTTTTTTGGGATAAAAGTACTTTTTATGTTTTTAATTTATCTAAAAAATTTCTTAGAAGATGTATAACAAATTTATACTTTTTGAAAAGCTTACTTTACATCAAATATCATAAATGAAAAAAAAAATTAAAATTTTCTATACCGAGGGACCAGGTCCATCCAAAATACGCCTATTTTTTATGTAAAATTAAAATTTATGGCAAAAATTCTCAAATCGCATAGTCGGTATTAAAATATAGTAATCCATTTTAGATGGCCCAATATGTTCTTAATTATTTTGTAAAAGCCTTTCGATCTCTCCACCCCTATTATGGATAATATAGACAAAAAACTAAAAAATCTCATTTTTGTGATTTTTCAAGACTTTTTTTGGGAATTGCGGGATTCCTGATTACAAATTTCAAAATTTCATTTGCTTTTCGTTTTATCCCATTCCGATTTTGGTTGTTGCACAGTGTTATATCTCTGATCATTTTCCTTCCCAGTAAATACTTTACCAGTAAAATATTGTAACGTTTATATTTTTAAAATTTGTAGTTATAAATTTGAAATAAAACTTCCAAAATAGTAAGTGAATTTTATTGTTTATTATTTAAAACACAAACCAATAGCATGAACTCAAAACAGTTCTTACGGGTATAAAATATAACTAGTAACAATTTGTAAATTAATTTTTCTCACACAAATTCCTACGTTCTTGTTTTTTTCTCTTAAGATTGGCTAACTGTAATTACCGTTACCGATATAATAGTTTATACCGTTATCTGTAAATACCGTTATCCTTATTCTATAAACAATTTAAAATTATAAAAATACAAATTTTCGATTTGGGGTTATCTTGAAAATTAACGTTTTTCCAATAACTTATATTGTATTATTTATACAATATAAGATGAAGATATGAATCAAGTTTGAACTAAATTAACATTAAGGTTTGCAGAAAAATACGATAAGTAATTTGGAGATTGCTATGTTTGGTTTTCCAGGTGGACATTTCGCCGTTTGTGATAGTTTTGTTTGCATAATATTGGTAATAGAAACTAAATTTTAGTTATATATAAGACTTTTAATTCCAACACGTTTTTTTGTGGTACACTTTTAAGTATGTTATTGTCCACCATTAATAAAACATATGTGGATATAATTGGAATTTAAAATTACACATGAATTACACATTCACTCAATTACACATAGTCTACACATCCAAGTTAAAATTACACACAATATGTGTAATTACACATGAAGTGGCAACACTGGTGTGAATTACTGTTAAGGAAACTCCATTTTTAATGTGATCTCACTCATATTGTATCTGTGTTCATTGTTAAGTGCTATTGTTAACGCTTGTTTTTAATGATTTTTCTCACTCTTTCTCTCCTTGTTCTGTGACTAGTTCTGTTAAACTCCTCCCAATTATTATCACTTCTAAAGTTTTTCTTTAATTGAAAAGTGCTATTTTTCTTAGCATTTGTTTTAGATTTTTCTTCTATTTTTTGTTTTACTTTTGTTATGTCTAAAAAGTAATTAGAATCTTTTTGTTCTTCTCTATATAAGGCCTACATAGAATTTTGTAATAGTGGATATATGTATGTTGTTGCTAACATTTTAGTTGAGTTGATTTGTTTTAGGCCTTTTTTGGTCTTATCTCTAGACAATTCAAAAAATATTATAAAATAGGCTGCTGCATCTGTTTGTTTATTGTAAATACATAGTATTGTTGTTGGTTTATTTTTATATATTTATAGGATTCCTGTTGTTCCTTTCTAAAACCTACAAACAATTGATTTTGGCGGCTGCTAGCTGACTCCTAGAGGCTGCCTGTTATCATGTGTAAATTTATTTTATTTCATTTCTAGCATATTTTTTTATTTATACAATTTTTTTGTAAGCAGGTGCTACTTTATTTTCTTCATGTTTAATTTATCTATTATTTCTTTACACAAAATCCCCGTCTAATGTTACAAAATTCATGAATTTCTTAAATTGATCTAATGGTGATCATTTTCATACGTTATCAACTAACGTCAGAGATTTAACAAAACAAATTTTATTTTTGAAGTACGTACGATTTATGGAAATTTTTCCATTTTATAATTTATTCCAAAAATGTGTAAAAATATGCAGTGTTAAAAAAAATATTATTTGTATTTTTTTTTTGGAGTTAGAAACAGTTGAAATTTTGAATTTTTTTGTAAATACATACCCAGACTATTATTCGAAAAATATTTACAAATAATAAGTGTGTTCGTTTATACAATATTTTTGACTAGCTTTACTGCTTTTACTATTTTATTTTTAAGAATATTTTTTTATTTTTACCATTTGAACAAAGCTAATATTAAACAAATTTAAAAATATTAATAATGAGGAAATATTATTTAAAAAAGCATTTAAACCATTTTATGTTTATTCATGTAGATTCATTGACGTCATATACAAAAAATTATATAAATACGAACATCAACTTAATATTTAATCATCTGTTTAGTTAAAACTTTTCCTTAAAAAAGCTATTAATGGAATTAGCAAATAATCGCAGGTTTCTCCCTTATAATATATAACGATAAGAAAATAATTCTAAATAATTTTTTAAAATTTCTAGTTTAAACAGATGGTCTACCAAGGCCCATGAAGTTGGCCTATTATATTCTGTAATCATGTTTTCCAGCTTATGAGAAGCTTTTGAATTCAGAAAATATTATGTTACAGTTTTATTGAAATAATAATAGCCTGTTTTACAATAACGAATGAAAAATGTTGTTCTCATTCGTTATTGTGAAACAGGCTATAAAAATAACTAGTGATCTTGTGTTAAACGACTATAAATTGATTAAATGACAATATTCTCATGAGATTGATATTTGTATTGCCCCAAAAATCTGGAAAACATTCACGATTAATTATGTTTTTTTTTTACTTCCAATTGAAACATTTTGAATTATGTTCTCAAAAACATCAGAGCTTCGATTTTCTCGATCAAACGTGTGATCAATTCGACATATGTATTGTGAAATACAAACCATCGCAGAGTTACTAAATATTTCTTGACTAGAATTAGATTTATGTGCATTTGGAAAAATTTTCTTTTTAGAAGTTGTAATGAAGCAACGATCAATTGTAAGCGAGAATACAAAAGCTATGATTTCCAATTAGGAACTCACCATAGAATAATGACTTGGGTAGTGGAAAAAAATTATTTCTAAATAAATTTTCAAAATCAAACTCTATTTTTTCTCTTCATTAAAGAATAAAATAAAATTTAACTACATTCAAAGGATGACTCAATTTTATTATGAATTAATTCTATTACGAATTAATTGAACAATGAATGAATTCTATTCAAATAAAAGCTAGCTAATTTGTTACGGGAATGGTTTCATGGAATGAGTTGCTGAAATTTTTAATTCTCAGTTAAGATTTTAATGAATTCAGCTTAAATTGAATTAATTAATTCGAAGTTTTGTTTTGTGGCAGATTCGCTACCTAAAAAACATACTCTGTCTGATCTCTATTCAATCAGGTGGTGTAAAGATATCTTTAATTTTGATGAATAAAAATATTAATTCACTAACTTTTTTGACAAAGTTGGGTACTTAGGTAAAACAAAGTATTAAAAGAAAAAATTAAAATTCCAAAAATATGTTTTCCCAAATTTTACAAACTTTATCATAGATATTTAAATATGTAAAAAAACTTTATCAATTTTTTAAAATATTCACTGCTAAAAAGCGAACTGCTACGGAAATATTTGAAGTATAGTATAGTAAAAATACTGATAGCCTATTGATACACAGAAATTAAAGCATATGTTTTCAAAAAGTCTTCTAAGTAAATTCATCAAAATATACTTCGATCTAATAATGTCTTCATTAGCTATCGTATAGATACTTATAGAGAAAACTTTAAATAATGTACCAATCCCAACTCGAATCAAATCTATGAATCAGTTTTGACCGGGAAGTATCTGCCTGGATCACTAAGATGTTCGAAAATATATTAATAAACATTTGAGTCAAAGAATACCTGTTAAACTCCCATGAGTCTTAATATTAT
The DNA here is from genome assembly GCF_958450345.1 of Calliphora vicina. Lineage (NCBI taxonomy): Eukaryota > Metazoa > Arthropoda > Insecta > Diptera > Calliphoridae > Calliphora > Calliphora vicina. Next base: position 33,663,494 of record NC_088782.1, on the reverse strand, counting down.
TTATTACGTAATCGATAATTTGGCTAAGAAGTGAATATTTTATGAAAACTCGGAGAAATCTGAAATATACGATACAAAAAAGAATTGTGGACTGCGCAAGCCGGATTTCCAGAACAAGAAAGAGACAGGTATTACAATCAAGTATGTATAAGTAAATATGTAGTTCTCGATTGGACTTCATTGAAAATAAGTATTAACTTTTAACAAAAGGCACTTGGTTCTAAATAGAAAACGAAAGGTGATCTATAGGTGATCCACTTGGGTATTAAAATCAATTCCAACATATCGAGCCCTTAGCGCCAAATTATCGTAAGCGACAAAACACAAATTTTACAGGAGAAGGTTTTTTCGATTATTTTGAAATTTATATAATTTCGTTCAAGCTATTTGTCTATTTTTCAAAAATATTTATAACTTTTGACAATTAAAAATTCATGAAATCATTATTGAACAAGTAAGAAAGTATGGTCGGTCAAGCCCGACCATATAATACCCTACACCAAGTAAATGAGTAAAAATATTTTTCTTTTAAAATATCAATAATTTATATTTTTGAGTGATTTTTGGATGTGGGCCTTATATGGGAGCTATGACCAATTATGGACCATAAAATTAGGTCGTGTGATTTATGTCTATATTAAAGTTAACTATGTTGAATTTTGTGTGTATACCAACATTTTTAAGCGATTTATGCACGTTAAAGTGATTTTCGGAAGCGGGTCTTATATGGGAGCTATGACTAATTATGCACCGATCGTAATAAAATTTGGTGACATGAATTTCGTATGTATAAAAGTTATTTGGAGCGAAATTTGTGTAGATACATATATAAATAAACATTTATGACCGATAAAGTCCAATTTCGGGAGGACATTTGTATGGGGGCTATATGAAATAATGGACCGATTTCAGCCAGTTTCAATAGGGTTCGTCCTTGGGCCGAAAAAATTATATGTACCAAATTTTATCGAAATATATTCAAAATTGCGACCTGTACTTTGCGCACAAGGTTTACATGGACAGCCAGCCAGCCAACCAGACGGACGGACGGACATCGTTTAATCGACTCAGAAAGTGATTCTAAGTCGATCGGTATACTTTAAGGTGGGTGCTAGTCTAATATTTTTGGACGTTACAAACATCTGCACAAATGCATAATACCCTCCCCACTATGGTGGTGTAGGGTATAAAAATATGACAAAAAATGTTTTTTATTGAATTTTTGCATAGATAAAAATTGTTCCAATTGAAATAAAATTGTTATTTATGAATAGTTTTTAATGAAATTTCACAGTTATGTAAAATTTTCTATTTAAAATGGAAAAATAAAAACGAAATTTGAAATTTATTATCAGCAATCCCGCAATTCCCAAAAAATTGTTGAAAAATCCCAAAAATGGAAATTTTTAGTTTTTAGGCTATAATATCCGTACCAGGGTCTGAGTTATCGGAACGCTTTACAAAATAATTAAAAGCATATTGGGCCATCTAAAATCGGTTACTATATTTTGATATCGAATATGCGATTTAAGAATATTTACCCTAAATTTTAATTTTACATAAAAAATAGGTGTTTTTGGAATGGACCTGGTCCCCTCGGTAAGAAAAATTTAAAATTTTTTTTCAACTAAAATATTTTATGAAAACGTGGCTTTCAGAAAGTATAAATTCCTTATGCATCCTTTTAGAATTTTTATGCGATAAATTAAAAAGAAAAAAAGTTCTTTTTTCCCAAAGAAAAGAAATAGAATCGTTTTAAAAATGTAACATACCCGAGGTGTCCTACTTTGAGAACCCTTGGTCGCGCCCATGGTGGGCCCATGATGTCCACGTTCAGAACTTAAACTCAACAGCACTTCTTCTTTGCGCATGTGAAATTTCATTCAAACCAATTTAACGATTTAGAAGTTACAGATTTATTTCCCTCTTTTTTTTTCTTACCCCCTTTAATTTTGAAGTTATTAACAATTTTGATATTCTTAGAACGCTAAAACATCAGTCGGTCCATAAAATTTAAATTTTTGCAATAAAAAAAAAAATTTTTAAATGTCGCTTACGATAATTTTGCGCTAAGGGCTCGATATGTTTCAATAGCTGGCCTGGTGGTCACCCTTAGAGAAGAAATGTATCGTTACATTTTCAATAATGTTAAATATCCATAATGAGCTCCACATCAACAAGTGCTGTCGAGATCATACTCACAATTACATCGATCGGTTCAGTTTAAATATGGTTTCTAATAGACTCATTGATTTGGGAGAATGGACACACATTTTTCCAAATGTACATATCACTGAAGAAGGATGAGCTGGGATTTTTATAAGACAATAAATAGGATTCTTTGATAATGGCTAAGAAACTTTCAAATGATCTCACTTCACTAACTAGAATTCGGTACTTCTGGTCAAGGTAATAACAATCACTGAAGTAATGAAATGTCTGAAAAGCACCGAACAGCCGAGCTGTCATCAGATCAATATGAAATGAAGCCCCCAGATATACACGTTCTCGGAAACTGGTAACTTGAAGATTATCGACGAAAAGTTTAAATATGAAGCAGGCTTAGCTGTTAGACTCAATGTTTTGGGAGAATGGACTCAAATCTCTTCAAATGTAAATTTCACCGAAGAAGTTTGTGATAAGATTTCACTTGAGTTTACCGAAATTGGATTTTTTCAACTCCAAAATAAACTATAGTAAAAAAAACCAAAATCACTCACATGGTTGATACAATCATGTGAATCGTAAATTAACCATATTATGGTTACCACAAACATGTAAATAGTTACTGTGAATATAATATGGTTAAAACAACTTGTAACAATATAGAAATGGTTACACTAAACATTAGAGTGTCCCTTAGAATTAAATTTTTTGAAATGTTGACACGGTACCCTCTGAAAACTTTCGTAATGACCTAAAATACCACCAAAAAATGTTTAGCTTGTTCTAAGAAGGGCAACCCGTGCCGACTTTCGATTTAGTTTTGAGGTGCATTTAAACGAATCGAAATGTGTACGTAATTGTCGTTCTAATGTGATATAAAAGACAAAAATTGGTTAAAAAATTTTAAAGTTATTAAAAAATCGCCAGGCCATTAACGTGTCTCAGGCCACTAGAACAAGAAATGTAGGAACAAAATTATCATATTTTGAGAAATATTAAAACAAAATTTTATTCTTACTTAAAATATATCAATATTTACTTGTATATGAGTTTTTATATTCATAGGATACAGTTAACCTATTCACAGGTATAACCAAAAAAAAATATTTTTTAACGGCAGTTTCAAAACTCCAATTTTAAATTTTTAAAAATTTTGTTACACAAATTTCAAAATTTTTTGATCATCACATGGGGATTTATTTACAACATAATAGGGAATAAAAATGTGAAAAAAATATGTCAATACCTCCTATAGTTTTTCCGTACTTGCGACTTAAATTTTGAGATTTTCGAGAAAAACTAATTTTTTGTCCATATTTTGGCGAATGAGCCGAATTTCCTTACTGTTATGATTTTTAAATAAAACCAATTCAGAATATCATAGTTTAGGTCAATTTAAAATTTGCCTAGATTTCTCATGGAATACTATGGTTTCATGTCTGGCCGCATATTCTGGGCGTTTTTCGGTCAAGGCTCGCTACAGACTAGAGTGTCAAAAAAACCGGCAAATTTGAAAAACCGGTTTCCGGTTTAACCGAAAAATTGTGTTTTTGAAAAAACCGGTTTTGATTATTGCCCTTTAAAAAATCGGTTAAACGGTTTCGGTTTTTGCCTTCAAAAAATCCGGCTAATTGGAAATGTGTTAAGAATTGTGTACTAAATCTTCGGAAATTTCGCATTTTTAAATTCTTAAGGCTCTATCTTTATGCAATTATTTTATATATTTTACGAAATATTATTAAATGCTATAAGTCTCTATAAAATAAATCAATATTTTTAAAAATAGAATCAATGTTTTTCATAAATATGTTTGAATGAGTTTTAGAAAATATATTTCATTAAAACCGGTTAATCGTCTTACAAAAACCGGTTTGTCAAAAAACCGAAAAGTTAAAAAACCGAACCGGTGGAGTTTACAAAGATGAAAAAACCGGTTGACCGGTTTTCGGTTTTGGATACTATACTACAGACGAACCATGTGATGGTCTAGCCAGATTACAGCAACTTATAATAGATAGGACCCTACTGGTCCCACCAAATGCAGAGCATTGCCTTAGCGCTATGGATATTTGGCTTTGGCTGGTTGGCCGGGCTTCACGTACGTTCTCTTACTTTAGAACCATTTTTTATCGCAAGTAATGATTCGGAGCAAAAATTAACTTCTTTTATAGCATTTAAGCAACATTTCAGAGATACAAAATCTAAAATATGATTTTGTATCTCTGAAATGTCTCTCGGCTTCAATTCGTATGGTACCCAATTATCATGCTTTTGGAAGAATCCTGCTGCTCGCAAACATTTTGAAATTGCTGCTTGAGTAGCTCCCAATGATTTTCCAATCTCCTGTTGAGTTTGATAACAATCTTCATGGTCTTATGCGTCTAATTCTTGGTCATCAAACGTTTTTGGCTGGTCTGAGCGATCATTGTCTTTCGTGTCAAAATCACCATTTTTGAATCCAACAAACCGATGGGACACATCCTTCATAAGCTTTGGCAAGCAATCGGTGTGCTGCAGCGGTTATAAACAAATTTTGGAATAATTTGCATTAAAAAAACCAGCATTATCAAAAGTAATTTCACTTATAATTTACAATATTAAAGCGATTGTATGTTGAGTGTGTTTAATTACCCTATAAATCTATTCTTTTTCACTGATAAAATACGAGGACAAGCTACTTTTTAGTATCAACTTCAAGCCATCTGCGCTTAGATAGAGGACAAATAAATTGCGACATAAAGAAAAAAACCATACAATTTAACCAGCATACATGAACAAATTGGGATTGTTTAAGAGAGAAAAAAAACCACAATTAAACAAAAGTAATTGTATAAATGACTACAATGTATGTAAACCCTTTAGTGAACAAATTAAAAACCAACAAGTAAGAGTGCTATATTCGGCCGTGCCGAATCTTATATACCCTTCACCAAATTATACTTCAAAATTTTAAATATTTTTAGGTAAACAAAATTTAACTTTTTTTCCAGTTGTTTTTTGAATTTTTTGGAAAAAAAAATTTTTCGATTGTTATTTTAAATTTTTTTTTTTTAAATTTTAAATTTTTTTTTTTTAAATTTTAAAATTTTTTTTTTTTAAATTTTAAAATTTTTTTTTTTTTAAATTTTAAAAAAATTTTTTTTTTAAAATTTTAAAAATTTTTTTTTTTTTTAAATTTAAAAAAATTTTTTTTTTAAAAAAAAAAATTCGGGTTCAAAATTTTTTTCCCGATTTTGACCCATTGTAGGTCCAACTTACTATGGTCTTATATACGTCGTTGCAAATGTCTTTGAAATATCTATCATTAGATATCCATATTGTCTATATTAATGTCTTAGTAATCCAGATATAGGTAAAAAAATAGGTCAAAAATCGAGGTTGTCTTGGTTTTTTCCTCATATCTCAGCCATTTGTGGACCGATTTTGCTGATTTTAAATAGCAAAATTCTCGAAAGCATGTCTGACAGAATTATTGAAGATTTGGATCCCGAAGATATCTGGGGTCTTCAGAAAACTGATTTCAACAGACAGACAGACAGACAGACGGACAGACAGACAGACAGACGGACATGGCTTAATCGACTCCGCTATCTATAAGGATCCAGAATATATATACTTTATAGGGTCGGAAATGAAAAATGTAGAAATTACAAACGGAATGACAAACTTATATATACCCTTCTCACGAAGGTGAAGGGTATAAAAACATAGAAAATACATAGTATTAGTTAAATAAACAAGCAAACATAATGAAAAAAAAAAAATTAAAAATAAAAAACGGAAGCTGTTAAACAAATTACTACAACATTTTTCGAAAAGATTACGACAAATTCAAAATCGTAAATAAAAAAAGAAAGACAGACAGACAGAAGAAACCTCAAAACAATTTATGCTTATCGTGTAGGAAGAAAAACCAACATTTGAACACATGTCTTTTCAGTATGAAACACGAAGAAAAAAAAAACATTAAAACTACCGAAATTGGATTTTTTCAACTCCAAAAAAAAAAGAGTAAAAAAAAACAACCAAGATCGGTGACAATAAGATCCGCCAAAAGCGATAAGAAATTTGGAAAGAGAAAAAAAAAACAAATTCAAAAGCAAACTAATGGCAACCAACAGTAGCAGGCACACAGTGATGAAACAATGGAAATAATGAGATAAGCAGGAATAACGAAAATCAAAGAAATAAGAAACAAAATCTGGGTTACAAAATATCTACTAGCTGCTGTAAAATGTAAGTGAACACACCACATTAAATGCTGTTGCAACACAACACAGCACAGCACAGCACTTACTTACTTACAAGTACAACAATAAATTCAAATAATGTTTAAGGACATCCTTTGACAACACAGTTTGTGGTGGCGCCAATATTTTTTTGTTTTTGTTCTAAGTATACGATCGAGCATGATGCAAAATGTAATGTGTGTGTTATTTTTGTTGAAGACCTTAAAGGATATTTTTTTATTGTAATAGTCTAGCTATTTAGCTACACTTAGTTGTAAATAAAATGTTGATCCTTAAACCTTTTCCTAATTTTATTGCCACATTTTCAAAAAAAGATTACAAACCAAATGACACTTCTGTTAAGAAAAGAGTAAAGAGATAAAATAGGTGACCGTGAATGAGAGAATTCATGTAATTTATGACAATAGCTAAATTGGTAATTAAAAATATTTATGACTTTTCTTTTGAAATTTAAAAAAAAATTATGGTAAAATCTTTTTAAAAATATAGTATAAGAAATTGTTTCTCATAGTCTTATGAATACCCTACTATCTGCTACATTTCATGGCTTATTTCACAGAAGAAAAATTATTAGAAAATGTTTTTATTTCAGCAAAAGTGTTACTTAAGATGCATTCACATTCTTTAAATAATTAATTGTTCATTGTTTAAATAAGAACACCTAATCAGTTTTTCGGCAAATGTTATCCTGGTCCAATATGACTTTTGTAAAAACAAACAATATCCTACAGTATTATAATGTACTGATCATTTCCAAATTAAGGATTGTTAGTGATCATGCTTATTTCGTCATGTATCGGAACAATGCAAACATTCCACAGTGGTATGAGAAAGAAAAAAGAGGGAAATAAATCTGTAACTTCTAAACCCTTAGTCCGATTTGAATGAAATTGCACATGCGCAAAGGGGAGTTGTCGAGTTTAAGTTTTGAATCTGGACCTCATGCGCCCGGCAGGCGCTGGACCAGGGGATCCCCAAAGTAGGATACCTCGAGTATGGTCAATTTTTAAAATGATCCTATTTCTTCGTTTGTGTTTCGATTTCGTCGTAGCTGTCAATTATCTCTTATAGCTTAGGAGATATTCGCATTTGGAAATTAAATTTTCAACATTTTTACCCACCCTACTCCAGTTTTTTCTCAATTTTTCTTTCATAGAATTAACAACGTATATCAAATAAATAAAGAATTGTTTAAAACTCATGACTGAGTCCAAAGTTACATGAACTTGATTTAAAAAAAATAAAAAAAATGCGATTTTTCGATATTTTTTGGGAATAAAGTACATTTTTTCTTTTTAAGTTATCTAAAAAATTTCTAAAAGGATGTATAATAAATTTATACGTTTTGAAAAGCTAACTTTACATCAAATATTCTAAATGAAAAATTATAATTTTTGATACCGAGGGGATCAAGTCCATTCAAAAAACGCCTATTTTTTCTGTAAAATTCAACTTTAGGGCAAAAATTCTCAAATCGCATAGTCGATATCAAAATATAGTAACCCATTTTAGATGGACCAATATGTTCTTAATTATTTTGTAAAGGGTTCCGATAACCCCGGCCCTAGTATGGATATTATAGCCAAAAAACAAAAATATCCCATTTTTGGAATTTTTCAATACTTTTTTGAGAACTGCGGGATTCGTGATTAGAAATTTTAAAATTTGTTTTTATTTTTCCATTTTAAATAAAAAAATCTATATAAGTGTAAAATTTCATTAAAAAATATTCATAAATAAAAATTTTATTTTTTTTATTTTATTTAAAAAAACAAGAATTAATGATCAGTTAATCGAAATTGTTGTATATAAAGTAGTGAGGACAATGTAGAAAAAGAGAGCATTTGAGGTTTGGAAGGGACTGATTGTATACACGGAAAAAATTACATTTCAATTCAAACATTTATCCCATATTGAACTGGTTTCAATTATTTCATAATTAAATCAAGTATTCATTTGCTCAAAAACAAAATTTCTTGATATTTTCTATTGATAATTTTCGTAATTGAAACACAAAAAATAACAAAAATGTGTTTTCAATTACGAAAATTATCTATTCAATAATTTTTGTATTTGAAATTCAACCAATAACGAAAATTGTATATTCAATTGTCAAAATAATCAAATTCAAAACTCAAAATTCAATAGAAAATATCAAGAAATTTTGGTTTTGAGCAAATGAATACTTGATTTAATTATTAAATAATTGAAACCAGTTCAATATGTGACAAATAATTGAATTGAAATGGTTTAATAAATAGTTTTTTCTGTGTAGATATTAGGTGATGACTTAAAAATGTTTGATTTGCAATAGATGGCGTATCTTTTAAAAGCGACTTTAGCTTTTAATTTTGAAGGGTACATATCTGTCATTTATTCTCACTTAGTTATTGAATATTTTAGTGTAAACCACAAAGATTTTTTGCTTCGGAAATGTCGAAATGTCGAAAATGACGAATCGTCATATGCGGGAGGTTTAGCTTTACTTCTTTAATTTGAAAACAAGTGCTGCTGAAGCACACCTATTCCTCACCAAAGCTCAGAATGAATGAATTCCATCATTTTCAGCGTGCGAGAGATGGTTTGTGCGGTTCAGAAGTGGTGATTTTGACACGAAAGACAAAGACCGTCCAGGTCAGCCAAAACAGTTTGAAGACCTAGAATTGCAGGCATTACTCCATGAAGATTGTTTTAAAACTCAACAAGAGCTTGCCAAATAATTGGGAGCTACTCAAGAAGCAATTTCAAAATGTTTGCTAGCAGCAGTATTCATCCAAAAGTAGGGATATTGGGTTCCATACGAATTGAGTCCCAGATACCTTGAAATACAATTTTGCATATCCGATATTATGCTTGAACGCTATAAAAGAAAATAAGTTTCGCACCAAATCATTACTTGTGATGAAAAATGGATCCATTACCATAACCCGAAGCGTAAGAGATCGTATGTGAAGCACGACCAACCAGACGAATCGACACCAAATATCCATAGATCTATATTTGATGGGAGCAAAAGGGTCCTATCTATTATGAGCTGCTTAAATCTAACCATATCATCACAGGGAACCTGTACCGAATAAAACTGATTCGTTTGAAGCGAGCAATGGGCGGAAAACGAGCAAAATATATGGCCAAACATGAAACCGTAATATTCCATCATGACAACCCATGGCCACATGTTGCAATACCTTTTGCCTCACCCGCTTTATAGTCCATACCGTGCCCTGTCCAACTACTATTTGTTTCGATCGATGCAGAACGCTCTCTCTGGGATACGCTTCACTTTGGTGCAGAGTATTGGCTTGATTCGTTCTTGGCCTCAATTCCTTTGGCTCGGAATGAATATGTTGTCAGAAAGAAGGGAAAATATCATAGCTAACAATAATCAATACTTTGAATAAATTTACATTGTACAAATATTTTAAAATAAAAGAAGTCGATATAGCTATATCTGTCTGTGTGTTAAAATCAACTTACTGAAGCTCCCAAATAACTTAAAAACATGATTGATTGATCAAATGCATACATATACATACCAAAAGAAAGCAAACTGAAATGAATTTAATGATTTCTCCTACCGCATATTTAATGATCTTCATAGAGGATATTCTCTGAAACATACCGTCGGCACTCGTCTAGAAAGTGTGGTCTTCACTTTCTAGACGAAAAGAATTCTTTAATAAACGTTCCCAGCAACGCACGTTTTGTGTAATGAGTAGATCTTTATTTTATTTGAAAATCTCCACTTAACCGTACGAATAAGGAATGATAAAGTTTGTCTACAACACCATTCCCGATCCAAAATACATATGAGTTTTGACCGTTTCTTTGTTGAATTCCCAGAGGAAGTTAAGTCGAATCGAATCGTTTTTCGGAAAATTCAAAACCTTCTGGTCTTCGACAAGCCACAGCTTATCGCACCGAGAGAAGTTGGAGAAGTTATCAAAAGAGTTAAAATTTCTAAGAATATTGGCTCCGATGGAAGTTTCATTTTGATGTGATTGATCCCGGTGATCCCGGCCGACGGATCACAACGTTATCCATAGTCCTTTATGTGAAACCTGCTAATATCACCAACGAAATCGTATGTAACACTAAACTAGGCGCTGATCCAAGGTAGTGAGAAAAAGGAAATTTCTCACGTCAAAACCAAAAAGTTTTAATATAAAAAAGGAAAAATGTAAAATACATTATACCTGGATCCGCGCCTGGACTAAACACTACCAAGATGAAGGAAGTAAGATTGGTACTGAAAGTTGAAGTTGTTGGAGCTAGAATTTGATTTGTAAATCCTTAAAAGATTTTGGGGGTAACATTCGATAGCCTCTTTACTGCCATACATACCACTTCAATCTAACCTCATTGCGAAGTAGATTCAAAGTATTTATGTCGTAGTACTAGGGGTATGAACAAAAAACTTTGTAGTCAGAGGTCAACTATGAGGCTCCAGTGTAGTCACCATCGCTGAGTGCTACCCAGTGGATAAAAATGAAGAGCTATCAAAATGCCTCTTTAGAAATGAGATCGGAAAAAAATCTTAAAAACGAACCTCTCTAACTTTAATATATTGCAGTTGGATTCTTCCCAAAAACATGTCATGAATGAACTATGAACATTTGCGGTATGGATAACGAAATCTTGTTTAATAGGACAAATATTATCTATGCGGCACCTTTGTGATCACCATTGCTGAGTGTTACCCAATGGAGAAGACAAACGATCACTTACTAGTTACTTATGGGATGTTATAGAAGGAACCACTCTAACTTCAACATATCGGAGTTTGATTCTTCCCTGGCACATGGCATGAAAGATTTTCTCATTTGTGAAAATAGCATAAATAGGCTATGCATGATCCGTCCAATAGCACATGACGGAATTTTTGAACAGTGGAGACACAGTGAACACCAAGGTTTCGGGATGCTGCATGTATATCTTTCATGGAGATCGCCTATTGCAGATACCTATTGCAACTCAAAATTCATTTTTCGGGTTTCTGTGCTTTAACTATGCACAATTGGTATACAGTGCACTCGCGGTAACGTGAACTAATTAAATCCAAGGCAGTTCATGTTTGTGAAATTGTTCACGTTAGCGATTGTCGAATTTCATGGAAAAAATATAAAATTTACACGCTTGAACGTTCATTTTCATTATTAAAATATGAAACTAAAATGATTGATTAAAATGCATTACAAAACAAAACGAGATCACGAGAAAATATACATTGAAATAAAATTACATATCAAATAAAATTACTCATTCGCTTCAATACAAAAAAAAAAAAAAATAATTTGGAGGATACAACACATTTTTTAAATAAGGGGATTCCCAAAACTTTAAAAATCGAATTTAATGTATGTATTTCAGTGTTTCAGTACGATTAAAAACAAATGCAGTGAAAAAAATTGTTCACGTTATAGAGCTTTCGGAGTTTGTTCACGTTACGGAGTAGTCAATGTAAACAAAAGCTTGTTCACGTTATACGGTGTTCACGTTACCGCGAGTGCACTGTATATGTTTTTCGATATCTGAAAAATTTAAATTTTGAGTTGTGTCACTTTTGAACTGTATGGCGTGAAGAACATCATTCACTTATTTGATCGCTTAGCCAACCCAGCTTCACTAAATCCTAAAGATATATTTGTTGCAGTGGCACAACTGAAAACATAAACGAATTCGCTAGAATATGGTACAGGATACCAATGTTTTCCACCTAGCTAGGGTGTAAAAAAGCTCGTAACTTTATCAAGGTGTATCGATTTAGCTAAATCGGTATGACTTTACTTAGTTTTTAGCAAATAACTATTGTATTAATATACAATTAATAATACCTGATGGTTGTTAACTTTATATAACCTTTAACCAAATGAGGAAAATTCTCAAATTCAATTTTAATTTTTGAGAAAAAAAATTTAAAAATTTTGACTAAAATTAACTTAATTCTTTAATGTGGTAATAACTAGAAGAAGCCTTATTGTCAAAAATCTAAGTGATGATTATTCGCAAATTATAAAAAAGTCATATAGTTTTATTAATAAACTTTGGCTATAAAAATGTGAAGAAATATGTTAAATTTCTAGCTAAAATTCTCTGACTTTTTTTATTATCAAAATTTTCGAACTTGAGAGTTTTTAAAAATAAACTTTAAAATGTGTCCTTACTTAAAAAGTGTCTATACTTAAAGAAGTGCCTCTCAGAAATCTAATAGTTTCCCTCTCAAGTTCCTAAAAGATTTCCTAAACATTTTCATATTTCATTAACATTACAAAACTCTTACAAAAACTTAACTTCACTTCATTTCCAGTCTCTAACTTAGTCGTGTATTTTAAGTGTCATTACCAGAATTGGCGACAAACTCATCATCACTGATGATCGTTAAGTGACAGGTACTCAAAACTAAACCGGCAACCGGTCATAGAAACAAAAACATACGACAAAAATTAAATAAAATTTGTTTTAAGTAGTTTTTAAATGAAACCGCCTTCCGAGTTTTGACACGACCAAACAATACCGCAACAACAAAAAATATATATAGGAACAAAACCACTTGATCGAGAACAGACACTAATACAAAACATCTCAAATTGTTCACAGTCATTGTCTTGTGTAGAGACATAAAATTTGTAATGGAAATCGTTTCATAAATAAATGTTGTCGCCTGCCGCATGTCCTTAGAGAAAATGAACGTTAGAAAACAAATTGAGTTTGTTTGTTGCCAATGGGTGGTGCTGAGACAAAACCTCCTTAGTCTAGTCATTCATGCTGTTGCTGTTAGTTACTACAAATGTATCGATTTGTATCGTTATCTAGTACAAGAACTCCTTGTAACAAATTTAATGCTGCTACTGCAGGTTGTCACCCATCACACCATATCATGTCATAGTGATGCAATTACATGGCTACTGCCTGCACCTGATGCTTCCAAAATTTTTACAAGATTTTTCATGTAGTTTTCATAACTTGTGGCCTTTTTGTCAAGGGTGTAACCTAGACATGTATTAAATTAAAATTAATCTTATTTATGTGTTGTTTTTTTTAGAGCACAAACTAATAAACCTTATTAATGGCAGACTAATATTTTGTTTTTTTTTTATAATTTGTTCAGCCCAAGTTCAAGGTTATAAAAACAATTTAATTATAGTTTTTCTGGCTTTTGTATGCTGTACGATTTTCACGCAGGCGTTTAGCGTTACAAATTTTTGGCAGACGTTCATATTTTTTCGTTTGTTTTTATGCCCTACACTAATTTATATAGGTGGAAAAGGGTGTAATACATTTGTGCTGATGTCTGTAACTTGTAAATACAGAGAGTGACAATGCAATGGACACTTTTTTCAAAACTATATTCCAGAATTTATGTTTTCAAATATCAGTTTAAAATGTTTTCTATTAAAATTCGTCTATTCTGGGGGTTTTTATAATGTAGAGCAGTGGTCGGCACTCATAGCCACCAGGGGAAAAGCATGATCGGGGAAAATAACACGAATGTCAACGAAGTTTATAAAACGTATCAAAAGTATCCGATTACAACAGACCAAGAAACGATACAACATTTTTTTATAAACCGTAGCCCATGTTCTCTTTATGTCGACCACTGATTTAGTGTTGAATAATGGTCGTTGAAGTCTGTCAATAACTTTTGTCCTTTATTTTGTTTACAGTACGACTATTTAACGCCGCCATGCCTGGTAAATGGTGGTGGCTTCTTGCTAATGGTGTGGAAAAATTGTCGGCCATTCATGTTGCAAAATTTATTTATGGAAATTTTGTTTTTGCATTTTTGCTTTTTCAACACTGAACACGTTTCCATGTTTGTTTTGTCTGCTGTAGAGATTATAGAAAATTACAAAATATTACGCTTCATGAGCATGAGAAGTGTTGCCTTAAATTGAATGGAAGTCATGTGGAATGTATGAAATTGCAGCAATCAGATTTGGAATTTTCATTCGTTAATGCGTTTCTTTATATACCCTTCACCTTCGTGAGAAGGGTATATATAAGTTTGCCATTCCGTTTGTAATTTCTACATTTTTCATTTCCGACCCTATAAAGTATATATATTCTGGATCCTTATAGATAGCGGAGTCGATTAAGCTATGTCCGTCTGTCTGTCTGTCCGTTGAAATCAATTTTCCGAAGCCCCCAAATAACTTACATACACGATTCGTACATCAATATCTTCCGGAGTTCTTCCGGCTCGGTTGCTATTTAAAATCGAGAAAATCGGTCCACAAATGGCTGAGATATAAGGAAAAAATCAGGACAACCTCGATTTTTTATCTATTTTTGACCTATATCTGGATTACTATGTCATTAATATATACAATATGGATATCTAATAATCTAATAATTTCAAAGACCTTTGCAACGACGCACAGTGGCGCCATTTGAGTTTTTTCGTTGCAAAAATCATAACTGATTGATCAGCCTATGAAATCAATGTTTGAAAATGGTTCTACGCCTTTCAGGTACATACTTATGGGTTAGCAAAGTTGAAATTTGTGGAAAAATCAATTTTATGGGAAGTAAATTAAACAATTTTTTTTAAAATTTTTTATATTTCTTTTTAAAGGCTTTTATGATTTATAATTATTTCAGAAAAGATTAAAAAAAAATTTTTTTTGAAACAAAAATTTTGGTTGGTTTTTCACGGTCTTTTTTCAAAATTTTACCTCTAGTAAAAAGTGGGGCAAGAACGGGCAGCGGGAAATGTTTGCATTAGGTAAAGGAATAATCAAAGAACTTATTTTGAAAATATGGCAAATATAGAAATTGTTATTTTTTTTTATTTTCCTTCAAAGTTGAGAAATATTGAAAAAATAGATAGTTGGTAAATATCGATTTACCTGGACAAATACAAAGCAAACAGTACAATTTTAGTTTATTCTTTTCTTAATAAATATATCTTTCAAAGGAATAAAAAACAAGTAAGAGTGCTATATTCGGCTGTGCCGAATCTTATATACCCTTCACCAAATTATACTTCAAAATTTTAAATATTTTTATGTAAAAAAAATTTAATTTTTTTTCCAGTTTTTTTTTCATTTTTTGGAAAAAAAAATTTTTCGATTGTGATAAATTTTTTTTTTTTTAAATTTTAAAATTTTTTTTCTTTAAATTTTAAAATTTTTTTTGTGAAAAAAAAAATTCGGGTTTCCGATTTTGACCCATTGTAGGTCCATCTTACTATGGTCTTATATAGGTCGTTGCAAATGTCTTTGAAATATCTATCATTAGATATCCATATTATCTATATTAATGTCTTAATAATCCAGATATAGGTCAAAAATAGGTAAAAAATCGAGGTTGTCTTGGTTTTTTCCTCATATCTCAGCCATTGTGGACCGATTTTGCTGATTTTAAATAGCAAAATTCTCGAAAGCATGTCTGACAGAATTATTAAAGATTTAGATCCCGAAGATATCTGGGGTCTTCAGAAAATTGTTTTCAACAGACAGACGGACATGGCTTAATCGACTCCGCTATCTATAAGGATCCAGAATATATATACTTTATTGGGTCTGAAATGAAAAATGTAGAAATTACAAACGGAATGACAAACTTAAACATACCCTTCTCACGAAGGTGAAGGGTATAATAATGACGATCAGTTACATAGTTTTCGATATATTGTATCTGAAAGCGGACCAAATTACCTAAAAATTTTCTGTTTTTTTGAAAACTGAAAATCGGTCAACTTTGAAGGACTATATCTTCTGAATCAAAAATCTGATTCAGAGTAGCATTTTTGAAATCGTTGGACAATTTACTGTAAAAGAAATTTATTCAATATTTTTTAGGGGGCACATGAAATTTTGATTTTTGCAACCTCACATTTTTCTACGGGCACCACAGTGCGACGTTGGACCTACAATGGGTCATAATCGGGAAAAAATTATTTTTAAACCCGAATTTTTTTTTACCAAAAATTTTTTTCGCTAAATAAAAAAAAAAACAAAAAATTTTTAAAATTAAAAAAAAAAAATTTAATTTAAAAAAAAAAAATTTCCAGAAAATGGAAAAAAACAACTTTGGAAAAAAAATAAATTTTGTTTACCTAAAAGTATTTAAAATTTTTATTTTGAAGTATAATTTGGTGAAGGGTATATAAGATTCGGCACAGCCGAATATAGCAATCTTACTTGTCACACTAGCCGAACTTTCAAATAGTTGGAGCAGACCTTTAAGGTAATTGAATACGCCAAACTGTGGTAGCGAACAAATATATCCCTAAGTTATATTGGGGCTTTGGAAAGCTTTTTTCCGCTAAGCTGATTCAGATTTAGTATTAAAATGCCGTAAACTTTCTGAAAATTAAGCATATAGCTAAATTCTTGGAATACAGTAAAAAAAATTAACAACATTTTGACTGATTTTAAATTATTTCACCCTAAAATGAGCGTAAACATTATTTTAAATAACCAGTATCCCAAAAATATCTCAACTACTAACTACATATTTCACCACCTTGAACACAAAAATTTCCTACATCTGGAATTTACAAAAAAAATTTCCTATGAATAACAAAATTAGCATTAAATACACAATATCATATTTATCATATAACACAGAAAATAACACCATATGGCTTTTTCGATATGTCAAAAAAACTTAACAAATCAAACACAATAATTAAATTTGTATAGAATAATTTCGCAAAAATCTTTAAATATTTTAAAATGTTTACCAAAATTCATTGTGCCCAGTATGTATTGTATGTTTTTCTTTTTTTTTTTTTTGATACAAATTTGTTCAATTACTCGACAAATTATCACTAAATTATCAACGCTTTTGTAATGAGATGAGACAGATAAAAATATGTACATTGCTGTTATTATCAATTTGTTGCTGTTAATCAAAATATTTTGATCTGTTTATTGTGAAATTTCCATTGCAAATGCGTCAAAAAAATAAGAATGTTAGATATTTTGAGCAAAATATGTATGTGAGTACAATTATAAATTTATTTAAGTTTAAAAATATATTTATTTGTGCTAGACATAATAAAACAAGAGGATGAACATTGTAGACGTTTATTAAATGTAATGAAAATGGTATGCTACAGCAAGTAGTATTGCTTATAAAGTTTAAAATATTGTATGTATAATAAAAAATATTCATACAATTGATATATGAAGATATAGAAAATTCTACTTTGATTTCAAACGATTTGCCATTAAATTATTTCCGACCTCTCACAAATATTGTTTGCCTTTCACAATTTTTCCACCGAATAGGAATTTAGTGTTCATAAATGTCTAAAATATTGGAAACCATAGAAAATTCAACACAAATAAGTTTTATCTAAGCAGAAATTCATTTGCGAAATTACATTTTTCATTTGCTGCCCCACAAAGTATATACATATATTCTGGATTGTTATAGATAGCGAAATCGATATAGCCATGTTCGTCAGTATGTTGAAATCAATTTTCTAACTTTCCAACAATAACTTACATACATGATTCAAAATCGAGAAAATCGGCCCACAAATTGCTGAGGTATAAGAAAAAAACAGGACAACCTCGATTTTTTTACCTATTTTTGACCTATATCTGGATTACTAAGTCATTAATATAGACAATATGGATTTCTAATGATAAATATTTCAAATATATAACGCCATAGTAAGTGGACCTACAATGGGTCAAAATCGGGTCAATTATTTTTTAACCCGAATTTTTGTTTAACTAAACAAATTTTTTGTCATAAAATTCACTAATAAAATAAATTTTTAAATGAAAATTAACCCAGATAGCGCCGGATTTTTTTTTTTTTTTTTGGAAAAATCAAATTTTTATTTCGGAACGTAACTCCCTAATATACAATTAAAACACGAGAAACTTCTTTTATCAACTGACGCTTTAGGTTCAGAGCTTCACAACATGTAATAAACAATGAAAATTTAAAAAAATTTGCTTTTAAATATGTACACGTACAAACCCGGTTTTCCCGGTTTTTTCCCGTCCTTTTGAAAGGACGGTTGTGCTAGTGGGTTAAGAAATTTTTTTTTTTAAATTTTGTTTATCTAAAAATATTTAAAATTTTTACTTTTGAAGTATAATTTGGTGAAGGGTATATACGATTCTTTGGTGAAGAGTATTTCATGTCAAGTGAATCAACTTTTGAAATCGATGTCTTCCGATCGGCTTGATGCGCAAAGGTTAGCCCTATTGGATAGTAATTTAGACACAATTTTTCAAGATCGGTCAAGAACTCTCTGAGTTAGAGGTGGTAAAAATTTTACATTTTGGCCAAACGGTGTTTTTTTTCTCATTCATGTAGCAAAATGTGTCCCAAATAGTTTAGAAAGCTATTTCTTAAATGTTTCAAAAGAAAGCTTACGTTTTTTTCTTTAAGATTTTTTTTGTCGCTAAGTGGGATGCGGGTAGGATATCTATCAAAATAAATGTTTTGTAAAAATTTTTGAATTTTTTTTTCCAAAAACTGAAACTTTTTGGATTTTTTTTCAAAATGGTCTATTTTTCAATATTTTTTTTTTGCTCAAAAGAAAGCTTATGTCAATTTCTTAAAAAAGGGTCCATTTAAAAAAAAAGTCAACAAAGTTTTAAATTTTGCCAAAAAAGTCAAAAATTTTATTTTTCGAGTTACAAAACATTTATTATGCTAGATATACAACTCGATATGCTAGATATCCAAGCGACCAAAAGGGTCTTCAAGGATCTTCAAGGCCTAAGCTTTCTTTTGAGAAAAAGTTTTTGATTTTGGAAAAAAAAATCAAATTTTTCCCGATAGGAAGACATCGATTTCAAAGGTTGGTTCACTTGACATGAAATACAACAATAAGGAAAAACTTAATTTCAAAGCAAATAGCTTGCAAAACTTGATCTGATCATTTATAACAATTACACTCTGCTACAAAATGACACTTTTTGTCAGAACTTGAAAAACCACCTAATAGAGGTTGTAGGCCTAGATGAGGACATACTAAAACCGTTTTCAAAGATTTGGAAACACCCTCAAAATTTTGAGTTATTTTGAAAAAACTGGTTTATTTTTAGACCGATTTAAAAGTTTTAAACAATTATGGATAGACAAAGAATTAGTCTTTCATAAATTGTATGCATAAAATCTATATTCTAAGAAACTGTGTAAGTTTTTATAAACAGTTTCGCTATCTCTTTTATTTCTTTTGTAATTTTTCAAATTCAACAATAGTTATTTTAATTTTTTTATATGAAACCCTGTCTTTTTTTGCACAGTATTTTAAAGACAATTTTATGTAGACAAAAACAAGACATTATTTGTTAAAATCGGTTTATTCTTGCAAAAGTTATAAAACTTTTTCGAAAAAAGTTCGACAAAATTTACCTTGTAAATTAAAAATTGTAAAATATTTTTTTTTCTTTAGGGGAGAAAATACTAAAAAAAGGTCTTATTGAAAAGTTGAATAACTTTTACAATTTTCATCCGATTTGAATAATTAAAACGATGGTTTATTAAGAACTAAATTTCCTTTATACATTGGTATACAATTTTTAAGCTTCCATATCAAAATAAACAATGAAAAGCGACTAAAATCAAAAAAGTTGATAAATTTTGTTTTTCTTTTAGATATTCTTAACAAAAACAATACTTATACAGTTAGTGTCATTAATATTCGGTTTTATTCATTCCACATATTGAAATAAGGTTTCTTAAGCCGTATTTGGTTTTTTTTGCGTAATTATTAAAAATGCAATTAAGTATTAGAAAATGCAAAATTTTATTTAAAAACGATAACAGTTCAAATAAAAAATGAATTTAATTCCTGTAACATAAAATATTAATCGTCATTAATATTCGGTTTTACTGACTATAAATAAATAAATAACTAATTTTAAAAACTATAATACTTAAGTTTAGTACCGTGTGGGATAACCATTTTGTTTGATAACTTCGCTTAGACGATTTGACATGTTTTTGACCATGCTACCTGTATAAGCCACAGAGATGCGGTCAAATTCTTCTTGAAGCTTAGATTTTAGCTCGGTTATAGATGTTATTTTGTGTTTTCGGATGCGCCGGTCTAACTCATCCCACAAATTCTCAATCGGATTGAGGTCTGGGGACTGAGCAGGTGGTTGAAGAACCTTGGAACAATTATAAAGGAGCCATTCTTGAATTAAACGCGACTTGTGTTCTGGGTCGTTATCTTGATAACATTTTAACGAGTCCAAAATACCCAGCTTATCAGCATTTTGTTTTAAATTTTGGCACAGAATATTTAAGTATGACTCCATATTCATGATTCCATCAATGAATACCAATTTTCTAACACCCGTAGCTCCCATACAACCCCACACCATAACGTGACCATTTCCATGTTTTACAGCTGGTTTCAAATTTTGAGGTTGTAGCTCTTCGTTTGGTGTTCGCCATACCATTACGTACCCATTGGATCCAAATACATTGTATTTGCTTTCATCTGCAAAAAGAACATAATCCCACTAAGATTTCGGTTTATTAAGGTACTCCCTTGCGAAACTCAAACGAGCTTTTCGGTTACGTAAATTAACCAATGGCTTACGCCGTGCTACCCGACCATTAAAATCTTTTGCCTTTATAGTTCTTCGGATGGTAGATGTTGACACTTCTTTCCCAAACTCATTTAAGACATCTGTGGCAATTTTTGGTGCACTTAAGCGCGGATTCGCTTTAATTTTTCTAACAATCGAATTCTCTTCGCGATCGGTTAGTTTTTTGGCTTGCCTGTCTGCTTTAGTAAGTGCATTCTACCTTCATTTTTGTACCTTCGGACTATGTCTCCAACTGTATTCTTCTTCATATTAAGCATTTCCGAAATTGTTTTGTAACTTTTACCCGTTTTGAAGTGAAAAATTACAACTTCTATCTTTTCGGGAGTATTTTTTCCTTTGCGTCCCATTTTCGCCTCTGGCAACAAACTATATTTTTTTACCACAAAATATAAAAATTATTATTAACTTTTGTTAAGTTGTATTAATATTTTGCAAAAAATTTACTTAACTGACCGGTTTTTGACAATTTTTTCAGAAATAACGGAAAAAACCGAATAATAATGACACGCAATAAATTGGGTTTACATACTTTCATCAATATATCAAGGTCGGAGGGTAACCACCAAACCATTTATGTAAATTTTTTTGAACACTTGCTCTGTTAGATTTTTTTGACATTTTTCTTTTTCCGATAATTATATCTTTATCGATAATACCAGCATATTTATATAGTTAAAGTAATAAACCGAATATTAATGACACTAACTGTAACTTACAAGTGTATCAAAAAATGCACGTCATTTTAAAGCGTAATCATATTTCTTTCCAAACCCGTTAAAAAACATAAAGTCAGACAAAAACATACTGAGTTACAGATCGATAAGTTGACGAACATCACTGAAAACTGTTTTTTCAGAATAACTTCTGAAATTGTTTCTGAATGTGTTTCTGAAATTTTTTGACATAATTTGTAATGCACTCAGCAAGCCCTATAACCCACGCTAGGTCGTTTTCCAAGTTTTTTACCATCGTAGCACCGTGTTATTAATTTTGTTACAAATAATCCCGCAAACTAAGCTTACCTCCTTCTTTTGTAGGGAAGTAGGTATTCAAAATTTCGTATTAAATACATATTTGTACTCGTGACAGGAGTATAATTTTTGTAAAGTACCTACCTACAATAATTGAATAATACATTCATACATATGTATCTACAAGTTACTCGTACAAACAAATACAAAATACGAGAGTACAAACATTTAAATAATACTCATATTTACATACTACATACATACATACATTCATACGTTATATTAACGATTATTGTTATTTTCATTATTATTGTGTTGTTATTGTTGTTGTTTAATCATTGATTCATTCATTCATTATGCTAATGCATTTTAACACCTTTGAATAAAACGACAACTCATCGAATAAATACGACAACAAGTACAACAAAAAGCATTCATTTATTTATTTATTTAATTTTAAACAAATAATAAAAAAAACGACGTAAATAGTCTGATGTTAATGTGTTTTGTTAGTGTTGTTGTTGCTGTTGCTATTATTATTAGTAGTAGTTTAGTTTATTATGACAAATTTAATTTTTTTTTGCTGTTTTTTTTTTAAGTTAAAGAAAATATACCCCGATATTCTCGTATAATTTTAAAGTTAAAGAGAGAGGGTTTGAATTGAAGACGAAGTGTATTTAACACCTTTTCTTATTACACTAGATGGTTGGTGTACACTAGATGACAAGTATTACGAGTCCTACTACTGATTATAATGATGACGCACGGACGGACCGATAGACGGACTGACTGGTTAAGTGAGTGGATCAGTTGCTGCAGCAAGCATGTAAGTGAAAATGTGTGGATGGCTTTTTTGTTTATGGTTTGGTTGGATGAAAATTTTACTATGAATTTGAAGGGGGCCTTAAATTGTTTATGCATGAATTCCACTACTGTTTGGTAACAATAAGATGAAAAAAAATGAAAATATTAAAACATCGGCTATAGTATGAGGTGTTATTAAGACAGATATTTAATACAACATATTGTTTAATAAACTGTGTTTTTAAAGCCCAATAGAACTTATGAAAGGGTTAACTGTTAAAAGAACTGTCATACTGCGCTCACTTTTCGACATTAATAATCAGTATACTCTGTCAAATCATCATGATTATAATGAAAAAAACAATGGAAATAAATCTGTAACTTCTAAATGAATAGCCCGATTTTAATAAAATTTCCAATGGCTATAGAGGAGGTTGATAAGTTTTAGTTTTGAATTTGGGCTTATAACACCAACTTATAACACCGATTTGAAAGATTTATATATATATGGAATCTACTAGACGAGATCTACAAAAAACATCGCTTTAGCCATATATTATATCTTATAGTTTACGAGTTATTCGCATTTGAAAACTAAAATTTTATTTTATTTACCCACCTTGGTCAGGTTTTTTGCTAATAACGGATCCAATTCTATCCCAATTTTCTTGAAATATAATTTTTTGAATTAACAAGACATGTATTAATAACAATAAGAAAGAATTGTTTAAAAACCTCTACTGAGTCAAGTTGTGTGCATTCAAACTTAAAAAACTTTTCGCCATTTTTTTTACATGCATTAATTTTAAATTATACAGAAAATAAGAAAAAGATAAATTGTGTATTTATATTTCTCTGAAAGACAACACTTCGGGAAATATTATAAAAGCAAAATAATATCAAAATTCGATTTATTGCGTGGTCCAGAGCCTTCCGAAGTAGACCTATTTTTTATATAAATTTCAATGAAACTGTCCAAAAAGATTCAAATTTATCGATTCATAATCGGTCGCAGTAATTGGCTCTTTCCGTGCAGAACGTGAAACATTTTGCGCAAATATCTTGTCTTACACCCGTACAAGATCCAGCTATTGCAGGAATTAAAGACACGAGACCATCATATGCGTCATTCTTTCGCCGATTGGATTCTAGAGTAGTTGGAAACTGACGCGATGTTTTATCACAAAATTGTATTTAGCGAATTTTTGACTTAACGGGTTTGTTAATACACAAAATTGCCGCATATTCATCCACAATGGACCCTACACAGATCCAGTTTACACGCTTATATAACCTTCAAAAATTAAACCGGATCTCGTGTTATGGTCAATGGAGATCTTTACAGTACCAATATCAATTTTTTGTTTGAAAATATGGATGTCATTGACGAGATGTGGTTTCAACATGACGGTGATATCAACCATCGATTTATTGAAATCAAAAGTTGGCGATAACTTGAAATGGACCTGGCAACTGCTCTCCAAGGTCATGCGATTTGACACTTCTCGATTATTTTCGTTGGGGTCACGTGAAGTCACTGATTTATGCTGATAAACCACCAACAATTAACGGCTTGGAAGCGTCAACATATGGCCAGCAATGCTCGAAAAATTGGCCAAAACCTGGACGTCCAGAATCCGTTTCATCAAGAACAGTTTTTTTTTGAACACATGATATTGAACTAGAAATTATCCATCAACAAGGAACATCTCGAAAAGGATATCTGTTCTCAATTATAGGCTATTGTATTGTTAAAAAATCGTACAAAATACAGAGTGAACCATGAGGGGTTTGTCGAGATAATAAACATTTCGAAATTCGCAGAATTGAAATCGTTCCGACAGCTAAATTCTTAAAGGTCTACAATACTTCTTGTTTCAGAAATATGCGATTATGTATGGCATTACTTCATGAAAATTGTTGTCAAACTCAACAAGAGCTACTAAAGCAGTAATTTCAAAATGTTTGCGAGGATTCATCCTAAGGAGCGATTCATCCAAAAGGAGCGAAATTGGGTACCATACGAAGAGAGACCTTGGTAGACGATTTTGCATGTTCGAAATGATGCTTCAACGTTATAAATCATTACTTGCGATGAAAAATGGATCCATTACGATAACCCGAATCGTAAGAGATCGCAACCAGCCGAATCGAACCCAAGGCCAAATATCCATCACGCTAAAGTAATGCTCCGTACTTGGTGGGACCAAAAGACCATCACAGAGAACTTGTACCAAACGCAACTGATTCGTTTGACATGAAGCCGTAATATTCCAACATGACAATTTTCGGCCACATGTTGCAATACCTGTTAAAAAACTATTTTGAAAGAAGTGTTTTAGATGTTTAGCCTCACCCGCCTTATATTCCGGACCTTGTCCCGTCCGACTAATATTTGTTTCGATTGCTCCAGAACACTCTCTCTTCAGAACAGATATTGGCTTGATTCATTCTTGGCCTCAAAAGATGATCAGTTCTTTTGGCGCCGAATCGTTGCCAGAGAAAAGGGAAAATGTCGCCACAACAAAACGCATTTTTATACGAAGTTTCACATACCGACCAGAAATTCTATTGAATTCCAAACTATGTAAATAACAAGTAATAGAGCTATATTCGGCTGTGCCGAATCTTATATATTTTTAAATATTTTTTGGTAAACAAAATTTTTTTTCCAAAAGTTGTTTTTTTCATTTAACATTTGTTTTTATATATTTTAAATTTAATTTTTTTTTTGTTTTTTAAATTTTTTTTTAATATTAAGCAAAAAAAAAACTGTTGGTGAAAAAAAGTTCTGGTTGAAAAATATTTTTTTTAATGACTTAGTAATCCATATATAGGTCAAAAATCGAGGTTGTCCTGTTTTTTTCCTTATATCTCAGCCATTTGTGAACCGATTTTCTCGATTTAAAATAGCGAGCCGGAAGAATTCCGGAGATATTGATATATGAATCGTGTATCAAAGTTATTTGGGGACTTCGGAAAGTCGATTTCAACAGACGGACAGACGGACATGGCTTAATCGACTCCGCTATCTATAAGGATCCAGAATATACATATATACTTTATAGGGTCGGAAAATTATATTGTGGAAATTACAAACGGAATGAAAAACTTATATATGTATACCCATCTCACGAAGGTGAAGGGTATAAAAACACGCTTTAAAATTTTTATAAAACGAAACGAGAAACGGCCCTAATATTGTGTTGGACTGTTATGTACGATCACACGAACATTTAATGATCACATGAACAAGTAATGATATTTTGAAATATGTAATGTTCCCGTAGTCGTAAGATTAAAATTTTGCAGAAATTCAGACAATTATTTAAATAGTAAATAATGGTTTAAAGTAGTAAACTCTTGGTAAGGCTAACATAAAGCATGATCTTCTTAGTCTACTGATCTCAACCAATATGTGAAATTGTTGATATATGGAAAGGTAATTGGAGGGAAAGGAGGGATTTATTTTCACAAAAAAAACTAAGAAATACTCTTCAAAAGAGTTGACTCTTTCAACAACCTGTTTATGTAAATAGTAGATAGTACACTCGTAATAGACAATAAGTGAAGAGAAAGACAGAACGTATCTATACCAATACCACCAGTAAACACTACAAAGTAATTCGTGAGGCGTAAATTAATTCAATTCAATTGAAACGTTGATAAAATTCCAAGAAATTTACTTTTTTTTGTTGTTTGTTCATTATTGTTTTCACATTCACTTACAGTCGGCCAGAAGCAGCAGCATAAATAATTTAAACGCCAGTGGAAAAAATAAAGAATTTTGAACTGTTAATATTAACTGCGGACCAACAACAACAACACCAACAGCAGTAGCAGCAATAGCAATAACAAATACAACAAACAAAATGTAATGAAATGACAATGGATGGATAATGAATGCAATGCAATGTAATGGCTATGGAATGAAATGGAATCGTTTGGCATGACACGATGGCTGGCTGGGTGGATGGATGAATGACTGAGCTGGCTGGATGGCTGAAAGTAACGTGTCGCTACGGTGTATTAGTAACTCATTATACAATTGCGTTAAGCTGTGAAATTTGTTGTTTATTTGTTTGACTTTGGGAAGGAAGACTTACTACATAACAGATGAAGTTAATTTTCTTTCCAAGTTTTTCTATTTGCTTTTTTCACACACTAACTAACATTGCAAGACAGTGAGTGAGTGTGCGGGGGTCTGAAGTTTTTTTTCTTCTTTTTTTTTTGTAATTTATGATCATTTCATTTTTTTTACGTCTGTGTGTTTGCTTTAGACGAAAAAGCCTTGTGTATGGCTGAAGTTTGATGATGGTGATCACGATGTTGTTGCTGATGATGATGATTATGATGATTGTGTTCATGATGACAATGTTTACTTGGTTAAATGCATAATAATTTCGTTTATTTAAAAAGTTTTCACAGTCTAGGCAAACAATTAATTCCAGTAGTTGGCAGAAATATATTTAGAATTTATAATTTTATTTTGTTGAAAGTTGGCACAGGGTTTAAAACGAAAGACAAATAAACAAAATCATAAACAATTCACAAGAAGAATTCTACAAAAGCTTAATAATATGTTTGTTGTCTTTTTTGGAGAAGACTTATATTTATGAATTAAATATACATACAGTGAGTTTCAAATGAAAGAGGATTTTATTAAAACAAATATAAATTGTTTGGATTGTGTTAGCAAGTGGTAATGAGAAACTTGATATAATTTTCCTATGCGGAAAATTTAAGTCAAATCGGATAATTCTAAGCCTTGCTATGTCATCTGTGATATTGGAAATATTTAACAAGGAATAATTGTTTTTTCCCCAATTTTTTCTTATTAAATATTCATTCTCGCATTTATTTTGTAACGTAATCGTAATCTATACTGAATTATATTTCCTGCAAGATACAAAAAGCCAAAATCGTTTGCCAAATGTTTTTACCTTTTTAAGATTCATAGAAGCACTGAAATGAATTTTTGTCTTACTAAGATAACATCTACCCATTCCCATCTGGGACCCAAAAAGTTTGATTTCAAAACTATTTTGTAACTCAAATTTTTTTGCGATTTTGAGACGGAAGATAAACATCGCCCAGTCCAGCCAAAAATGTTTGAATACCAACAATTGGAGGCATTTCTCCATTATGATTGTTGTAAAACTCTACAAGAGCTTGCAAAATCATTGGGAGCTACTCAAGCAGCAAGATTCATTCAAAAGCAGAGAAATTGGGTACCATACGAATTGAAGCCGAGAGACCTTGAAAGATGATTTTGCATGTCCAAAATGATACTTGAACACACAACTGCGCTAAGGCAATTTGGTGGCAGCAAAAGGGTCATATCTATTATGACCAGGGAACCTGTACCGAAACCAACTGATTCGTTTTAAGCGAGCATTGTCGGTCACATATTGCAATACCTGTGAAAAAGTATTTAGATTGAAGTGGTTGGGAAGTTTTGCCTCACCGATCGATGCAGAACGCTCTCTCTGGGCTACGCTTCACTTTGGAACAGAGTATACGATATCCGGCTTGATACGTTGTTGGCCTCAAAAGATGAGCAATTCTTTTGGATATGAATCCATATGTTGCCAGAAAGATGGGAAAAGGTCATAGCTAACAATGGCCAATACTTTCAATAAATTGATTTTTATACCCTTCACCCTCATGAGAAGGGAAGTTTGTCATTCCGTTTGTAATTTCCACAATATAATTTTCCGACCCTATAAAGTGTATATATTCTGGATCCTTATAGATAGTGGAGTCTGTCTGTTTGTTGCAATCAACTTTCCTAAGCCCCCAAATAACTTACATACAAGATTCATACATCAATATCTCCGGAATTCTTTCGGCTCGGTTGATATTTAAAATCGAGAAAATCGGTCCACAAATGGCTGAGATATAAGGGAAAAACCAGGACAACCTCGATTTTTTACCTATTTTTGACCAATATCTGGATTAATAAGTCATTTATATAGACAATATCGATATCTAATGATAGATATTTCAAAGACCTTTGCAACGACGTATGTAAGACCTACAATGGGTCAATATCGGAAAAAAATATTTTTTAACTCGAATTTTTTTTTCGCTAAATATTAAAAAAATTGAAAAAACAAAAAAAAAATTTAAAAACCCATTCGAAAAAATTTTTTTTTTCCAAAAATTAAATAGACAACTTTGGAAAAAAGCAATAAATTTTGTTTACCTAAAAATATTTAAAATTTTTTTCGAAGTATAATTTGGTGAAAGGTATTAAGATTCGGCAATAAATTTATTGAAATAAAAAGAAATTACACAGAGATGCTTTTTTAGACTACGACAATTTTGTTTTCACGAAGGATCTTGGATGTGCCTCAGCAAAAACTGTTGGAATAAAAGTAACTCATTTTGCGCTTACAACAATTTATTTCAATAATTTTTAAACTATATTAATTTAGTAAGTTGCCACCATCCATCCACATTGTTTTATATCAATATTAGACCTTTTATGCTAAGAATAATTTGGAACAAAAGTTGTAAATTTTGTGAATTTTTCAGGGGGTCCTTAAAACTAAAAAAGATGAAGACCTGGTATCTGAAAGTAGTGTCGTTGATAAAAAATTATATGCTTCTTTACAAAATCATAAATACTTAAGAAATAATGAATATCGGTTTAAAAAATATGATTGTACATTTCAATATTTTTAAATTTTTATTAACTATATTATGGTCACTGTAATTATTTATATGATTGCTGTAACCATAATATGTTGAAGTTTCTCATTCACATAATTGTAGCAATGATATAATATTTTAGTAAATAAATATATGTTTATGTCAATCATGTTCGTGATAATAACATATGCGGAATGAAATTGCAACAAAAATTTGATACTGGCCAAAAGAAAAAGTATATGAGCTACTAGTGTTTTAGGACTTATTTTGAATTACGTTATGTTTTGCCTTAATACTTTAAAACCCCATTTGAAAATCTGGCTTTTAGTTATCTCAAAATGTTAACAAAAAAAGAACTACTTTGAAAAAACATTATTATTTATAAGATGTGCAAAGTAGAACATAATCATTTTTCTAAAATAATATATATGGATCTTAATCAATCAGATAAAAATTAGAAGTTTTGACTTTTTTGGAATTTGATTTGACCATTAATTCTAATTAATATTTTATGAAATGTGTACACAAAATTAATCATTTCATAAAAAGAAACATCAGAGATTATTTTTTTAAAAAGAAAGTTCTTCTTAACTGTTCCATCATCCAGCTGTCACGCCCAGATGATTATGGTGCTTCCAACACCCTTGAAATTCCAGAATTTCTAAAGTTAAAAAATTTCCATATTTTTTTAAATTAAAAATAATTTGAGAGTTTTTGAACCTTTTTAAATAGAAGAGTTTTTTGTAGATTATTTAAAATAAAAATCGAGAAAAATAAGACCATAAAACTCAAATAGGAGCTCAGATAAGTGCAAACATTGGTATTTTCAACACCTGTACATACATTTCTTCATAACTGCCACAAAAGTACATAAATATAATAAATTTTTTGCTTACATTAAATCAATACAATGCACGGTCAATTCCGGTCAAAAATCCATAACTTCTTTATTTCTTCATAAAAATGTTTGAAATTTGGTATTTGTATTAAGAATAACATAACCGATCGATCAATAAATATTTCGATGTTCAAATACAGGGTTTGGCCAAAAAAGCATGGACGTTCTAAAAGTATCAAAAAAATAGCATGAAGTGGCTGAAATTTAGTCCAAAAATAAAGAATAAAATATGTGATCGAAAAAAAAAATTGGCCATTCAAATTTCTGATTACATATACATGGTTTGACCAAACAATCATGGAAATTTTAAAAGCATCGAAAAAATTAGATTATTCATGTAAATGCCTGAAATTTAGTCCAAGAATGAAGTGCTTGAAAAAAATGGTCGTACAAATTTCGGAATACATATACAGGGTTTGGCCAAACAATCATGGACGTTTTGAAATTATCGGAAAAGTTAGGTTATTCACGTAAATGTCAGATCCACCGGAAAAAAATATTAGAAATTGCATACAGGAGTTGGCCAAATAAACATCGACGTTATAAAAGTATCGAAAAAAGTATGTATTTTTTGTAAATGGCTTCAATTAGGTTTATAATTAAAAATAACATAAATGA
This sequence comes from Calliphora vicina, assembly GCF_958450345.1. Lineage (NCBI taxonomy): Eukaryota > Metazoa > Arthropoda > Insecta > Diptera > Calliphoridae > Calliphora > Calliphora vicina. The sequence continues at coordinate 33,632,587 of NC_088782.1, read as the reverse complement.
TCCACTGAAAAAATTTCGACATACAAATACATGGTTTGGACAAATCAGCATAGACGTAAATAACTCTCAAACTTACATTATTTTTGAAATTGACCAAAAAAATACAAAAAAATATGTAAAATATGAAGGCACTGAAATCGTACTGGTTATTGGAATGGCAGATAATTGCAGCTGAATTTTATAGTACTTACTCTTAATACTTTACAGTATTAGATGTAATGTACACTTAACCTCTTAGCCCCTTTTAATTTGTTCAGGCCTTTCAAACTTGTTTTAAATTTAGTTTCTATAGATTTAAAACTAGTTCATAATCACTTCACATTTATATAAAAAGAACACACAAAAACTCCTTAATAACTACGTGAAATGGTTAACTGCTAACTGTTTTATTAAAATATGTGTTAATTTGCAAAAAAAAACCTTAAAGAAAAAAGCTCAGGCTACTTCGATTCAAAAGTAAAAAAATCAAATTTTTCTAATATTAAAATGACAAGAAAAAACCTTTGACTTTACAGCACTATAAATAACCATATAGTTACTTTATAGCTAAAATAATAGTGATACTGTATATTCTAAAGTGTTAAGAAAAATTTACCAACAAAATTTTATAAAAATTAAAAAAAAACAAACAAAATTTTTGGCCGGAATTTACTACCGTGCAATGGGCTATTTTATAAAGGTTTTATAAATTATTTGTTTTAACGTTGGAAACAAATATAGCGTTTTCTGTTTTGTTGCAATTTTATTCCGCATACGTTATGTTCATAATATATTTTTCCCAGAGTATGATAACCATAATCCGATAATAACATAGTGTGGTAAAGTATTACGTCATAAAAATGGTTGCCAAACATATACTTAATTACAACAATCATATATATAATTTCTATAATCATATACATAATTACAGTGACCATAATATTGTTAAAAAACTTGTAAAAATTTTGAAATGGTTATGGTAAACATGAACAAATATATTTTTTCTCTGCGAGTAGATTTTAAAAGAAATATATTTTTTAAGATTTTTTTTGGAAAGGTTCCAATCATAGAGAAACAACAAGAGCGGAAACTAGAAAAAGACTCAAACAAAAATTTTACTCAATATAATTACACATACGAGTGTTGTTTTTGTTTTCACATAGATTTTTTTAGTAATACATTCTCACCACTTAGGTTTTTGACAACTGAGTTAGGTCTTGGACAGCAGAGTTTCCGCTCTATGTATATTTCTCTATGGTTCCAATGTATTGTCAACTAATGTATATCAAAATGTTACCCTTGACCCTGTAAGTTGGACTAGCCGGTTTTGGAAAAAGTTACATTATGTGTTTTTTGATTTTTTTTTTAATTGGGCCATAGTTAAAATGAATTCTTAACTGGTTTAAAATATTGAACAGCTCAGACTGTTTTTTACAATTAAAACTTATCTCTAATTATTGTAAGGTTGTTTCGTTGTAATTCTTTTTCTTTCTCATTTTCTTACAATTTATTTATTTGTTTACTAAAACAATAATTAATAATATGTACTAACAAACAATTGTTGATGTAACAGACAAAATCATTTCAATCTTAAAATGGAAACCAACAACAACAAAACCAAGTACATACAACATTACTTATTTAACTTTTTTTTTGTATTTTTGTAATACAACAACACACTTCAACATACATACAGGAACTTCCATAAACAACAAGAAAAAGAAGCCAAAAAAAAGTCTGTCTAACCATTGTGCATGGTTAAGCAGAGATTGTGTAAAAATGTGCCATGGGAGCTTTAAAGAATGAATCAACCTGTCAAAAGGCTCGTTAACGCCAACAGCATTTTTACGGTTGCAACCTTAAAAATCGAAAATGATCGCCCCTCGACATATTTAACGTTTTCAGAAAACAACAATAACAGCAACAACTTAAACCACCAAAAAAAACATTAAATTATACATACATAACAAGAAAACACACACAGATACTGAATTCTGAAACAAACCAACAAATGTGTCTTGAAATAGAGGAATGCCAGAGGGCCACCAAATAATATTCTTTTTTTTTTTTGAACATATTTCGTTTTCGAAAAAAACTCAAAATTCATGGTAGAAACCACAACAAATGAATTTTTAACAAAATGTGAAGAACGAAAAAAAGAAATAAGTTACAAAAAAAACATGTTAACAAATTTAAACGTATGAAATTTTCATTAAATATTATTATACTCGTGTACGTACTCAATACTCTTTTCTTAAGTTTATTGTTTGCTGTTTTGCTGCTGCTGCTGACCTGGCGCCAACAAATTCAAATTGTTTTTTTTTAACGCTCCTCTTTTCCTTTAACCAAAAGCTTTTTTTTTTTGGTCAATCGTTGCAAATGCATATTCGTTCGTTCATATGTATGCCAGCCACAAAACTCATTGAGTTTTATTTCTGCCACTACAAAAACGACTACGTTGAAGCAAACCAAAAAAAAAAAAAACTAAACTACTGTCGGTTTACTGATGCTGTTTCCTACAACTTCTTCAACTTGCTGCTGCTTTTTATGTCCTTCACCATGAGTAATTGTATATATAAGTTTGTCATTCCATTTGTACTTTCCACATGTTTCAGTTGAGACCCTATAAAGTAAATACATACATATATTCTGGATGGTTATAGGTAGCAAAGTCGATATAGCTATGCCCGTTTGTCTGTTGAAATCAACTTTCCGAAACCCCCAAATAACTTTAATACATGACTGATACATCAAAATATCCGCTATAGTCCAACTTATGTTGCTATTTAAAATCTAGAAAATCGGACCACAAATGGCTGAGATATAAGTAAAAAACCAAGACTACCTCGATTTTTAGCTTAAAGTATATTTTGGTGAAGGGTATAGAATATTCGGCTCAGCCCAATATAAGTACTCATACTTGTTTAGCTTACCACTGCCAGTGTTCATCAATGTATTCATTGTGGAGCTGGTTTATCTTAGGACTGATTGTTGGTCGTTTTTTTTTGTTTTGTTTCCTTCATCGTCTTGTGCACATTTTTGTGAATGGTATGTGAGTACCACACACGCCACATATGATAAGAAAACGTCGTTTTAAATGTTATAATACCTGAGCATTAGTCAACTTTTAAAAAGGTGGAACAGTGGGGTTGGTTAGAGTTTATGGTGGGGTTGTAAATGAATATGGACTGAAATCCTACTTAGACAACATAAAGTTCTACAATTGAAGTCCTACTTGGTCCTACAAAGATCTACGATAGAATTCCTAATGGGTCAACATAAATACGAACGATTGAAGCTCTTCTAAAACTACATAAAGACCTACGATAGAATTCCAAATGGGACAAAATAGAAAACTACGATTGAAGCTCTTCTTAGACTACATAAAACCTACGATAGAATTCCTACTGGGACAACATAAAGACCTACCAAGGAATTCCTAATGGGACAACATAAACATGAACTCCTACTTGTATAACATAAAGATCTGCAATATAATTCCTAATGCGACAACAGAAATACCAACGATTGCAGCATTTCTTGAACTACATTAAGACCTACGATAGAATTCCTACACACAGAAAACTGATTCGTGATAGCAACCGAATTTGTTATCAATCGAATGATTCGGTTGCACACATATAATTTTTCGGTTCTATCAACAGAAAGTCAGTTGACAAAGATGAATTTCGGTTACAGCAACCAAACTTTTGTTACCCATTTTAACATTTTGTTGCCACAACTGTAAAATTTGGTCACTAATGTAGAGTCATTCGATTGGCAACAAATTCGGTTGCTATCACGAATCTGTTTTCTCTGTATAATTGGACAAAATAGAAACCTACGATTGAAGCTCTTCTTGGACTACATAAAACTTACGATAGAATTCCTACTGGGACAACATATAGACCTACCAAGGTATTCCTAATGGGACAACATAAACATGAACTCCTACTTGTAGAACATAAAGATCTGCAATATAATTCCTAATGGGACAACATAAATACTAACGATTGATGCTCTTCTTGAACTACATTAAGACCTACGAATGAAGCTCTTCTTGAACTACATAAAGACCTACGATACAATTCCTACTGGGACAAAATAAATATCTACGATTTGAGCTCTTCTTGAACTACATAAAAACCTTCAATTGAACTCCTACTTGATCTACAAAAAGAACTAAATTTGAAGGTCTACTTGTACTACTTAACACATTGACTGCCACGTCGGACACATATGTGTGACACTACACTATGCGGTTTACGCCACGTCGGACACATATGTCCGACACGACTTTTATTCTCTCTAGCCATGTCAGACAATAGTGCTGCATTTTAAGAATTTTTTTCAATGTTGTCTGGAAGTTCCTCATCAAAACTGTAATCTTCACATTCTTCATCACTTTCAGAACTTGTACTGAGTATTTTTTCTAATTCAGTATCCCATAAAAAATTCCTTTTCGCCATTTCGTAAGACCCACTTATTTATAACAAAAAAAATCTGTTTCTAAGCAGTAAATATTACTGACAGTAGCCTAAATTCCAATATTGACGTTTTCGAAGAGATTACGCAAAGAAAATGCTGTGGCCCCCAGCATCTTATTTGCTGAAAGTACCTTGGCAGTCAATGTGTTAAAGACCTACGAATTAAGCCCTACTTGGACTATATAAATACCGATGCAGGAAACCGAAGATTAAAATCCTACTTGTTCTACGATTGAAGCTAAACCTCTACGATTTAATTCCTACTTGAACAATATTATGACCTACGACTGAAGCTCTGCTTGTACTACACAAAGCTCTACTTTGACTATAAAAAAATTTAAACGAATGAAGCTTTAGAAAAGCAAAATTTAAACTACACTCCCACTATACAAAGATCTAAGATTAAAGCGCAACTTGGACTAATTAAAGAGCAACATTAGAAGCTCTACTTTTTTTTCTTCTTGGACCAGCACTCATTGGATGACCCTTACACATGCAAAGCATTGTGTTGGAATTAGGAAAATAGGTTAAGGAGGTAGTAGTGTTTGGAAAGTCTTCAGCGGAAAGTTTGTAACGAATTTTCCCTGTCGTGTGTTGTGCGATCTACTGGCCAATCGACCACAAATAGAAGTGTTCTTGGTGAAAAACGTGTATTACGTAAAAATCTGCGGGTATCAGGAACAAGGTCCCTAATTTCATCAGAACACATTCTATTATAGTACCGATAGTACAGTGAAATGCAGACTGCATTGCGCTGTGCTCCAGCGAATCAATAGATTTGGATACCCTACTGTCACCAATAATCCCCTTCGCCTCTCCTGTACGCGGTCGAGAAGCACCGACCCATACATGGGAGTTGTATTCCATTTTCGGTCGGATATAGGTTGTGTAAATAGTGAGGAAATCATATGGAGTGAATTAATTTCTATACACTTGAATGTGTCTAGAAATTAGACCAGAAGACATCTGTCTTCTCATGCCCAGAACATCAAGAGCATCAGATTCCACAATATTTACACCACCCATACTTGGTCTACATAACGAACTACATTTGAAGCATAAATGAGACTAAATAAATGCTTATGACTGAAGCATAACTTGAGGATTAACTTAAATTCCTAAGATTGGAGTTCAACTTTGATTATTATTAAAGCATAACTTATGCTAATTAATGACTTAAGATTAAAGCTCTATTTAGACAACATACACATCTGAATTTGAATCTAAGCTTGGATTGAAGCATAACTTAGACTTACGACTGAAACACAATTTAGACTTGGGATTGAAGACCAACTTCTACTACATGAAGACCTTTGATTGAGAGTTAACTTTCACTATTTTAAGACTTATGTTTGAGGGTTAACTTGGATTATTTAAGGCCTGGAATTTAAGCCCAACTTCTACTACATAAAGACCTGCGATGAAAGATTGAAGTTCAACTTTGACTATTATTAGATCTGCGATTGAAGCATAACATATAATAATTGAAGACTTCTGATTAAAGCTCTATTTAGACAACATAGATACCTTCGATTGAATCTCAACTTGGACTATTTTTAAACGTGAGATGTCATAACTTTGCATTTATGATTGAAACACAATTTGGACTTGCGATTGAAGTCCAACTTCTACTACAAAGACTTCATGGACTCTTTTAAGCGATGAAAGATTGATGTTCAACTTTGACTATTATTAGATCAGCGATTGAAGCATAACATAACGATTTACGATTGAATCTCTATTTAGACAACGGAGATACCCTCGATAGAACATCAACTTGGACTATTTTTTAGAAGTGAGATTGAAGCATAACTGGGACTACCTAAAGCTTAATTTAGACAACATACAGTCCTACGACTGAAACACAATTTAGACTAACTTTAAGCTTGTGATTGAAGTCCAACTTATACTACATGAAACCCTTCTATTGAGGATTTACTTGGTCTATGTTAAGACTTAAGTTTGAAGGTTTACTTGGATTTTTGAAGGCTTGGAATTTAAGCCCAACTTCTACTGCATAAAGACTTGTGATGAAAGGATAACTAGGACTATTTGAAGACCTGCGATTGAGGGTTAACTTGTACTGTTTTAGGATCTTGGACTTGGACTATTTTAAGTCCAATGATGGAATTAAACTGAAGACTTACGATCGAAGCTTAACTTAGACAAGTGGTACGCAAAAAGAGGCATTTAATTTGTGTGCTCTTTTGGGTAAAAAATAAAATATCCACAACAACATCAAGAAACTGAATGAATTGTGTGTATTTTTACGCTCTATTACGCTCTTTTGTTCACATTCGGGTTGTTTGACGAAAATCATCGTAACCTCAACAATATGAACGCCTACCATGAACTTAGACAATATGAAGACCTACGATTGAAACTGAAGACATGCGAATGAAGCTCAAGGTAGTCAAAATAAAGAACTACGATTTAAACTCAACATTCATTGAATAAACACCTACTATTGAAGCTCAACATGAACTAAATATAGACCGATGATTGAAGTTCAAACTAGGATTTTTAAAAATATTTATTTGTTAATCATAAAAAATGGTTTTGACATTTACTTTTTTTCGAACCACTGTATTTTAAGTAAATATATTCAACAGGGAAAGAAGCAAAAAAAAACTACGATAAACAAACAACAATTCCAGAAAACTTAACGAAAAACTCCAAATGATTATGTATGAACAAATCTGTACCACACCGAAATTCAGAGGTGCAAATATGTACGAACTCGTACTATAATTTTGTGCTTTAAATGTGATCATTCACACACAAAATTAAAACGAACTTAAGGTAAAACAAATAAATAATTATTTAAAGACATATAAGACTTTTGTAATGCCCTATATGAATTATAAAGCAAATGAGAAACCAAGAAGACAGTTTGCCATAGTTTCGATAAATTCTAAAAGGTGAAATATATTTATGAATACTTTGAATTAACTCTAGATACGAGCATTAAGTTTAAAAATAGGGATTGGATGTCAATATCTAGATAATATAAAGAAGAGAATGTTTGTTAGTACAACTGTCAATATACTGGTTTTGTCCTACAGACATGTAATCAAGCAGTGTGTGGGATATGATCTTGCAAGCAAAATAAAATACATTTAAAATGTTTCAAAATGCCTAACTCACTTTACATACGATCATTTACCCTTGGCTATGATGTAGAATATAAAAATGCATTTCACTTTAAAACCAGCCAAGAACAACAACAATACCATGATCATGATGATTAGGGTTTTTATGAAAATGATCAAGAGTCTAAGAATAAACATAATAATGACGCTGTTAGCAATAATGAAGTAAAGTTGAATATGTATCTCAGTTTTTTTCCCAACAATATCTAAATGTTGATTTTTTTTTTAATTTTAAAAATTGAAATGAAAGGAAATGAAATATTTGTCTGGCCAGTATGATCACACAAAGTTATCATTTTATTTGAAACATACAGCAGAAGACGATTCAAAGCTAAGATCGTTTTTTTTTGTTTACTGAATATGGTTTTTATACAAGAAGAATTAAATAAAGGCAATCAACGCATTCATGTATGAAAATATCAAAAAATTAATAAAAAAAATCAAACTTTTTCAAGACAAGATGCTGCAGATGCAGGGAGTTTTTTTTTGGGAAACAAAGTGAATGAATGAGTTGTATAATGTTGGAAATAAAAACACAAAAAAAGCAGAGATTCTATATATTGCGGTGGCTTAAAGATCCATATCTTAAAGTTCCGAAAATATTTTTGAATGTGTGTTGGAGTATAAGACGTTATTAAAATCATTGGATTTAAACATGGTAAAGGTTGCCACTGATTAAGTTCGTTGTGGCTTGTTTTTTGTTTAACTTACGAGAGTTGATCAATGGTTTTATTATTTAGGTTTGTTTGAAAAGGAAAACAAGAAAAAAAGAACAAAAATTTCTACCAAAAAAAAAAAAGAAGAACGACGTGTGCCTTTGCAACAAAATGCATTTGTAAGTAAGTACAAGAGGTAGACTTGTAGATGCGTTGATATTTCACTAACTAACGGAGACAGGGGCGTATTTGATGATTTAACAACGTCGCGCCAGACGTCTGCAACGCTCGTTCAAAACCAAAAAAAAAGCAATGAAAAACGTTTTCTTAAAACGCTTGTAGGTAAAGCGCGTTTCTATAACTATAGCTATTTAAAGATTTTATGGGATACAGCATATTCACACACTAATTTAATAGATTTACCAAATAGTTAATAGTTCCAAAACAATATCAATCGCCATCAGTGAAACTTAACCATTTCAACCATTTTTCAAACACTAAATAAACCAAACTGTTCATTAATTGTTATTTTTATGCTGCCCCCAAGAAGAGCCATTTACCTTCCCAAAAATTACAATAAATTATGTTAGATTGTTGTTTTTTTTTTGTTTGGTTTTTTGGTAACATCCAAAATTTTAGTCACATCTTTAGAGACTAATTAAAATAAATGCCTTTAAAGCACTGGCTCTTAAATATAAATGTCTTGTCTTATTCTTTGGGGATGTTAAAAATACAATATAATAAAACAAATCACTAAAAGAATTGTTTAAGAACGAAACTAACAAAAGAAAAAAAAAACTGAAATGTTTATAAATGCGAGAAAAATGTCAATAAATACAACAGTTTCATGACAAAGTCACAGCCACTAACAAAAAAAGACCCACCAAATTCTGCCAATAATTTCATGCTGTCAGCAGTTTTCTTTTTTTTACGTAATTTAAAGCAATTGAGATGACCAGCAGTTCACAAGATTTTTACAGCCTAAAATAAAATATTTATAGAAGCGTTACTGAGAGTTAATAAACTAAGCTCTAGGCACAGCTTAGACTAACTCTAGACCTTCAATTGATGATCTACATACACTGCACAAAGCCTACAATTGAAGCTCTACTTAGATTAATAAATCCCTACAATTAAAGCTCAACTTTGACCACATAAAGTCCAACGATTAAAGCTCAACTTAGGTTACATAAAGACCTACGATTAAAGTTCATCTTAGGCTACAAAATAACTACGATTGAGAATCAACTACAGACTAAATAAGACACAGATTTTGGAGCTTAACTCAAATCCCAACTTAGATAAAAACCTACTATTAAAGCTCAACTTTTACTATATAAAGAACTACTTTCGAGGCTTATTTTAGACTACTTAACTACTTATGACTTAAAGATTTACGGTTGAAGTTTTATTTAGACAACATCGAGACTTACGGTTGAAGCTGCACTTCAATTATCTGTAGCATTGAAGCCCAGCTTCTACTCCAAGAAGACTCTCGAGTGAAGGTTAAGTTGGACCTACTAATAAAGCCTAACATAGACCTCATATAAATTCTAATGATTTATGTAGTCTAAGCATTGAAGCCCAAATTCTGCGATTAACTCTTTGCGGTTGGGTGGTTAGTTTACTAACCACATTTTCTATAGTATTTAAAACATAGTTTATTGGCATCTATTGCCATTTTTCTAAACAATTATCAGCCCAATTATGAAAAAAAAATCCCCTGGAGTTTTTCCCTTTTCTCATTTTTCCTATTCAAATTCTATGTTAAAAAAACGAAAAGGGAAAAACACCAGGGGAATTTTTTTTTTCATAATTGGGCTGTATATTTTTTGAAGTCATCGTTTAAAATATTTTGCAAAACTACATTTACATTAACCTTGATTAATGTAAAAATGTAATTGTTTTGATATTAAACATATAGTACACAAAAAAGCGTGGCTGAAAGAGTTAAAGCCCAACTTCTACTCCATGTAGACTCTCGATTAAGGGTTAAGTTGGACAATTTTAAGACCTACAATTAAAGCTTTACTTAGATTACACAAAAACCTACGATTCAAGCTCAACTTTGATTTCATGGAGAACTACATTTGAAGCTTAATTTTAAATTTAATTTTGGTGTCGGTAATAGCTTCTCTCGATTTATATCGAGTTTTCTCAGAGATCGCACTATACGAGTTGTTATAGATGGAATCTCATCAAACGAGTTCAAGATCAATTCAGGGGTACCGCAAGGCTCCGTTCTTTCTCCTACTCTATTTCTTATCTTTATAAACGACCTTCTACGTCAAACTTCCAACCCTATCTACTCTTTTGCAGATGACAGCAACATTTGCCATTCATATGCATTCAATTATAGACCAAGCCTGTCGGAGATTGGGGCAATGAGGCAAAACATGAATGATAAGCTTAACCAAGATCTTGTGACAATCTCTGAATGGGGTTGTGCGAATAGACTCAATGTTGTATGTTAACACACAAACGCACAACAGATCATGTTGCTCCATCTGTTTTCATGGGTGGTGTAAATATTAAGGAATCAGAAGCTCTTGATGATCTAGGCATGAGTATTCAGTGCGATGTCCGCTGGACAAAACACATTTTTCGAGTGTCGAAAGAAGCATTCAAGTGCCTTGGTTTTCTTAAACGGTGTAAGAATTACTTCACGCCATCTGATCTCCTTACTATTTACACCACTTATATCCGACCTAAAATGGAATACAACTCTCATGTGTGGGCCGGTGCTGCGAAGTCTATTTTGGAGTTACTCGACCGCGTACAGGATAGGGCGAAGGTGCTTATCGGTAACAGTAGGGTATACAGCTCTATTGACTCACTGGAACATTGTGTTTCACTGTTCTACCGATACTACAATGGTATGTGCTCTGCAGAAATTAGGGAACTTGTTCACGAAACCCGTAGTTTTTTACGCAACACACGTTCTTCGGCAAGGGCTCACCAATTCGTTGTCGACTGGACAGTGGATCGCACAACACATTACAGAGAAAATTCGTTTTTTAGCCGTACTGTCCGTATGTGGAATAATCTTCCTCCTGAAGTCTTTCCTGTCACTTTCAATATAGGAAAATTCAAATCTAATGTCCACAAACACTACTCCCTCTATCCTCCCTCCCATAACCTATTTTCCTAGTTCCAACACAATGCTTTACATGAGTAGGGGTCATCCACTGAGTGCTGGTCCAAGATAATAGCTAAAAATAAAAAATTGAAGTTCAGCGTTGATTATTTTTGGAACTTTAATTGAAGCCGAACTTCTAAAACATGAAGACCTTCGATTGAAGGTTAATTTGGACTATATTAAGATTTTTAGTTTCTATTTTGAAACACTTGTACAATATACATTTATTCAAAGTATTGGCCATCGTTATCAAAATATGAGCCTTTCCAATATTTCTGGCCAAAGTACTGCTCATCTTTTGAGGCCAAAAACTAATCAAGCCAATTTCGTATACTCTGTTCCAAAGTGATGCGTATCCCAGAGAGAGGGTTCTGCATTGATAGAAACAAATAGTAGATGGACAGCGCACAGTCTGCACTATAAAGCGGATGAGGCAAAACTTACCAACGACTTCATTATAAATACATTTTAACAGGTATTGCAACATGTGGCCGAGCGTTGTCGTGATGGAATATTACGGTTTCATATCTGGCCCCATAATCTGGGCAATGATCGCTTCAAACGAATCAGGTGCTTTCGGTACAGGTTCTCTGTGATGGTCTGGTCAGATTTCAGTAGCTCATAAGAGATATGACCCTTTTGCTGCCACCAAATACAGAGCATTGCCCGATTCGGCTGACTGGCAGGGCTCACATACGATCTCTTAGGCTTCGGGTTATTGTAATGGATCCAATTTTCGCCACAAGTAATGATTCGGTGCAAAAATGATTTTCTTTTATAGCGTTGAAGCACCACTGATTTTGCAAGTAGCTCCCAATGATTTTGCAAGCTCTTGTTAAGTTTTAATACAATCTTTCGTGTAGTAATCCTTCAATTATTGGTCTTCAAACTTTTCTGAACCCCATAAATCATATCTCGCACGTTCAAACCGATGGAACAAATTAAACAAATACAAACTACGAAGGTTTTTACTTGTCTGCAGATACACCCAGAGGTAATCGAACCCACAACCCTCAGATTGATTGGCACAAAATTCGACATTTTGGAAGCAAAACAAATTTGTTGTTTAGTGTAGTACTCTCCAAAGGCTGATTTTGCCATAATGAAATTGTTGCATGCTGATCATATGGTCAAAGGAGATCTCCTCAGCTCAGAAATTAGTCTCAATGATACAGGCACATGGAATCGGGTAAACTATGGACATACGACTGTGACAATATTTATAACTGCATTCCCAAACCTTTCTTCGACATAGTCTTTATCATGTTAATCACGATTGAGAAAATATGATGGGACTCTCCTCTCCTTAAAGTTTATTTGAGGTCATCACTAAATACGAGAAATATACTATTTCAATAGCGATCGCCATGTAGCCCAGAAAAGTATCTCGGATGTCTATACGACATCCAACTTGGTCATGGAATGAAGGGCATCTCTAAAAGAGATGGCTTAACATTCCACACTTGAAAACTACGGGGTCACCAAATAATCGCTCTTAGGGCATTGCTACACGTTCAATAAATATTGACCGCGATCCAGTATCGCGATACGTATAGGATGCAGTATTTATAGATCGCTATTCAAATCGCAGAATAATCTAATTTTGCGTGATCCATTACAATGGATCGCGATCCAAATATCACAATATATATTGAATGTGTAGCAGTGCCCTTAGAAATGATAGATTTCAAATGGTACCACTTCCAAACGAGTTGGTCTGAAACTATATAATCTGAAATTAGGGACGTTAGGTTGCCTCTTTTTGCATGACCAAGAGGATATGTCGAAGATGACCGTCAGAAGGATAAATGTCTTCGGTTGTGCAACTAAATGGTTTGATTAAGGACTTATTACAGTTGAAGTGGTACTGCTAACGTCGACCATTCCTTTCCAGGTATCATAACTGGGCCGATGTTAAAGTACCCAAGTGTTTCACTATTCGGTATGACAGCCTGTGCAGACCTTGTTCCAAAGATCATTAGGCTAACCTTTCCAACTTAACCAAATGGTCTGATTGCATTTAAAAACAATTTGCCTAAGAATATAAGTGAAGTTTGTATTTTGCAATATGCTACTATCAATCTGAATATATTGGAAATCTTACAATTCTACAAGATTTGCAAGTTGAAAATGTTTCGGGAAATGCATGTTTTAAAGCACATTTGTGGAGTTCGAGGAAGTCACTGCAAAATTTGTAGTGGCTTTTCTAAACTGTTGGTAATCTTTTACGGAAGCTTAACCTAACTGGTCACCCCTTTCAATTTCAGCACAGACATTAACCATTCTCTGCTAAATTATAAAATACTTATCAAGTGTTTCAGTAACTGTGAGAGAGTGTTTCAAGTTTTATTTTTTTTTGTGTGTGGATTTCGATTTTGTTCACAATTAAAAATGTGCATTATTAATTAGTTGTTATAATTACATTTAGAAAAATTCATTAATATTTATAGAATTCATAATAAATAATGAGACGCCGCTGATTTTTTTCCACCAGTCAGTCACTTCTTTGCGATGGACACTGAAATGCCACATTAAACATCATTCAATATTTCTGGTATTGAACTGTTGCTGTGTTGTGTGCAATATAAACAATGTTCCTTTCAGATTGTTTTCTTTTTTTTTTGTTGTTGATATATAACGAAAATTTCATGCTCATTGGTAACCACCCGGTTAACTGTCTGTTAATTTTTTAAAATTTTTTTTTTATTGTTTTCAGTTTAGCTGCCAAGTTAACATTATTATTCAGTAAAACATACAAAACAACAACAATCAAGCATGTTCCAGCTCTGACTCAGTTTTGAAATGGATAGTATGAATGTGTGTGATTTTTGTGTCCATATTCAGAGCGTGTGTGTGGCATATTTGAAATGCCAATATTGAGTATTGAGTTTGTTTGACAAATTCTTTAAATTTGCGAATTTGTTAAAATTCAGTCAGCCTGTTTGTTTATTTTTGTTTGTATTTCTGTTTTGTGTGATGTATGAATTGAAAAGGGGGGAATTGTTTTTTGTTCAATTCGTTAAATATTCAATATTTTATAGCTGCCATCGACAAGTTGTTAAAAATGTGTGACTGACATTTGTTCATCCCAAAAATGTATTGTTGTTATTTATTTCTCTTCTATATAGATATTTTTTTTTGTTTGATGTGATTTTAATAATTTATGGCGTTCTTTGTTTGCTGGTTGGTTTATTTAATTATACATAATTATAGCAAAATATGTATTTAAGTATGTGGCAATATGAATATTGATTAATATTGTATTGATTTCGTTTTTTTACAAACACAATTATTTATACAATAATATATGTATGTACTATGTATGTCTTTTATTGATATGGTCTTTGATAATAAGGATTTTAAACGAATATGGTTAAAAGTATATTTTTCAATGGAAATTATGGTTTTGTTGTGTTGTAAAAGGTTATAATAAGTATATACATACTTACATATGTACTTTGTGAGAAATATTGTTAAAGTAATTCTAAATAAGTTTGTGTGGGATCGTTCAATCAGTAAGTAGAATAGGCTACTTGGGTATGATACTGGATAGTTTAAGGAAATATTGTTTTTTTATGTTATATACAGATTTATTTATATGGTACAAAAAAATCTAAGTTTGGTTTAATTATATCAAATAATGTTATTCAAGCTTAAAGATTAATTTGTTTTTATGATTTTAAAGAATGTATTGAAAATACGAAGAAGGTTGATAAATTTCGCAACGGACCATACTAAATTAGTTCATTCTAATATTGTACAATACTACCCTATTTTATTGAACTAACTCTATGATCCACTATGACTTTTTTCTGCACTCTTCGCGCACTTTGTGTCTGTTGGTAATAATTGAAACCGAGTAATTTTTTCATTTTTAAAACAAATCCACATACTATTTGGAACTAGTTCGTTAGTTCCATGACCTGTAGCAGACTATCTAAAAGGTGTCAAGTTGCCGCCTCCTGCACAACATATTAAATAACTGATTAATTGAAGCTCAACTTTTCAAAATCATCATAATTTAATAGTTTCGAATTGACTCTAATATTTGAAAAGATTTTCTAAAAAAACTATTATGTACTCGTATTATTATTATTTAATATGCTAATTTTTTTATTAAAAAAATTGTATTGATTTTTAAAAAAAAAAAACAAGTAAGAGAGCTATATTCCGCTGTGCCGAATCTTATACACCCTTCACAAAATTATGTTTTAAAATTCAAATTTTATATATTTGAAATTTTTTTCTCAAATTTTTTTTTCGAAATTGTTTTTCAATTAATTTTTATAAATTTTTCTTTTTAAATTTATCAGTGAAAAAAAAAATGATGACAAAAAATTTTTTTGTTAAAAAAAAATTTAGATTAAAAAAAATATTGACCCATTGTAGGTCCAACTTACTATAGCCTTATATACATCGTTGCAATAGACTTTGAAATATCTATCATTAGATATCCATATTGTCTATATTAATAACTTAGTAATCCAGATATAGATCAAAAATATTCCAAAAATTGAGGTTGCCTTCCCAGCAAAAAAATGGTGCTTCCTCGGAAGCAGGTTTGTAAGGCAGAGAGCACTTGTATACTGCTACCACTTCGCATGAAAGATTACATGATTTTTATATGGGATTCCTCGCGTATAAGGAATCCAAAATAAGCATATTTCACAGCTTTAAAATTAACCTGATTTCATCGAATTAAATATGTGCACATAGATTTTAGAGCTGCTGAGAAGCAATAAAATCTTACAGACCCAGTGATTGCCTAACAAGAAGCGCTGATTTTTTCTAAGTTCTTTACCACCTATACGAATAGCTTAATGTATGCCTTCCAAAATCATTTTCGTAAGGCAATAATTGTAGGATGCAATTAATGTAGCAGTAGAAGATGCAGTAATCATATTTATTGCTTCCAAATCCGAAATATTTTTTGCTGGGTTATATCTCAGCCATTTGTGGGCCGATTTTCTCGATTTTAAATAGCAACCAAGCCGCAAGAATTCCGGTTATATTTATGTATAAGCCAAGTTTGTAAGTTATTTGGGCGCTACGGAAAGTTGAAATCAACATACAGACGCCTAGACGGAAAGACGGACATGGCAATATCGATTTCGCTATCAATAACGATCCAGAATATATATACTTTGTGGGGTCGCAATTGAAAATGTAGAAATAACAAACGGAACTATACCCTTCATCATCAATATGTGACAATAAAATATTTTTCTGATATAGGAGTTATATGGGGTTTAGAATCAATTATGGACCGATCCTCACATACATATGTTGCTAGAAGGATTGAAGTTCATATAAAACTCGTTTATGTCCAATTTCTTCAGGAATTAATTACACTCTACTACAAAATAACACTTTTTGTCAGGACTTGAAAAGCGACCGTTTTCAAAGATTTTGAAAGTTATTTTGAAAAAAAAAACTATTTTATGGTAGGCCGTAGTACTTTAGTATCTCTAACTCACACATTTTTATACTGATTTCAAAATGTTAACCAATAATGGATAGGCAAAGAATTAAACTTTCATAAAATGTATATTTAAAAAAGTGTAAGTTTTTATAAAAAGTTTCGCTTTATTTTTTATATGTAAAAATAATTTTTTTTGTATACTTTTTTGTTTTTTTTATTCATATGCGTTCGGAGAGAAAATATTAAAAATGGTGTTAATAAAAAGTTGAATAACTTTTATAGTTTTCATTCGATATAATTAAAACTATGTTATAAGCTTTCATATCAAAATATGCAATAAAAAGCGACTAAAATCAAAAAAGTTGATAAATTTTGTTTTTCTTTTAGATATTCTTAACAAAAACAATACTTATAACTTACAAATGTATCATTTTAAAGCGTTACCAGCAGGGCAACCAAAAATATGATCTAAAAAAAGTGTTTTATGAGCATAAAATATGCACTTATAAACAAAAAATATGCTATTAAAATATAAAAAATATGCACTTAAAAATGCATTTAATTTCAACGTTACTGTTTGATTTCAACGTTTTTTTTAAAAATATATAAGATGTAAATAAAATATTGAGCTGATTAATAAAAATTGTTTATTATAGGATTAAATTTCGATTGTGCTTTATTTTGCACTACGTGAAAATAGTTTGATTCAATTCATTTTATTGTATTTAGCAATAAATTACTTATGTTCAACTAAATCTTTGTTTTAGATTTCCGTAGAGTTGATTTATCTCATATTTTAAACTGCCTTATACTTCAAACTATGTTTTTGAAAGAAGTGGCATAATAATTTACTTGCTAAATCCATGTGCCCCATCTTCCGGATGTTCCGGATAAATTTCTCGAAATATTTCTGTTCCACATAAAGCTTTAAAAATCACTTTTATATCATTTGAATTATGTTGCAATCATTTTTTTTTTTAATTCGGCTTCCAAAATTTAAATTTAATTATAAAAAAGCCTTAAGGTAGGATCACACATTGGAAATATTTACTCAAAAAAGCGTAACCACTTTTTTAGCACAAATTTGTTTGACATGTTTACTCTTACAAGTGTTTTGTAAGATCAAACCGCATCAGATAAGTCGATTATGGGTACACTAATTTTTTCTTTAAGTAGCCTAGGCCAATTATCATTCGATCTTAACAAATTAGTAAAATATAGAAATAAAAAATTACAATACAAACAATAAAATTGTATTAACAAAACAAACTAAAGAAAACAAGTAAGAGTGCTATATTCGGCTATGCCGAATCTTATATACCCTTCACCTTTGTTGTGGATGCATATTTAGTTTTTATAATTAGTATATATGTATGTATGTACATTGCCCACTTTCAGCGTACAGCATCCTAAATTTATCAAGAACACAAAAAACAACAACAACGCCAAACGAAACAAAACACCAAAAGAAAAAACAAAATACGCAAGGCAATGAAACCAACACACATCCAAACATACGTTTAATTGTATAAAAAACAACAACAACGCCAAAAGAAACAAAATACGCAAAGCATGCACATTCAAACATACGATTTGTTGATTTTTTGTCAAAAAAACCAACACACAACCAAACAAACGTTTAGTTGTATAAAAAACAACAACAACGCCAAAAGAAACAAAACACAAAAAAAAACAAAATACGCAAAGCATGCACATCCAAAAACATACGTTTTGTTGCTTTTTTGTCAAAAAAACCAACACACAACCAAACAAACGTTTAGTTGTATAAAAAACAACAACAACGCCAAAAGAAACAAAAAACAAAAAAAAAAAACAAATACACAAAGCTTGCACACCCAAGCATACGTTTTGTTGTTTTTTTGTCGAAGCATGCAAAACATTGTGTTTTTTGATGAAATTTTCAGAGGTTGTCTCGGATTTTTGCTCATATCTCCGTTATTTATGGACGGATTTTGCTGATTTTAAATAGCAAAATTCTCGAAAGTATGTCTGACAGAATTGTTGAAGATTTGGATCCCGGAGATATCTGGGGCCTTCAGAAAATTGATTTCAACAGACAGACAGACAGACGGACAGACAGACAGACAGACAGACAGACAGACAGACAGACAGACAGACAGACGGACATGGCTTAATCGACTCCGCTATCTATAAGGATCCAGAATATATATACTTTATAGGGTCGGAAATGAAAAATGTAGAAATTACAAACGGAATGACAAACTTATATATACCCTTCTCACGAAGCTGAAGGGTATAAAAAGAAAATATGCAACAAAAATATGCAGTTATGAGTCATATGCAGTAAAGAGCCAAATATTAATAAATATGCACTTACAAATCGTTGCCAAAATTCTTAAAATTGTCTGAAACGGATAAATAACTAACTTATATGTTTATACGACGCGCAGCAAAAAAATATGATATTGCATATTTTTGGTTGCCCTGGCTATCAGTTTTCTTTCCAAATCCGTTAACAAATTTAAAGTCGGACAAAAACTGAATGAGCTACAGGTCGATAAGTTGATGAACATCACTGAAAACTTTTTTTTAGAATAACTTCTGAATTTGAGGGTATTTCTGAAATTTTTAGACACAATTTGTAATGTATTCAGCAAGACCTATATCCCACGCTGGACCGTATTCCAAGATTTTTTCCATCGTAGAACCGTGTTAATAAGTATAAGACAATTATGAATGTTCAAGTCATTTTCTGAGGTGGACCTTGTATGGGAAGTTGGAACAAATGTTGCCCGATTTTCGCAATAATTTCACAGTACTTAGAACTAATTTGTTCAAAATAGTCATAATCAACATATTTATGACTGCTCAAACAGTATTCCGTGGGTACATTTGTATTGGGCCCTATATTGTTTTCAACAGACTGACTGATGAACGGACATAGCTATATCGTCTTAGAATTAGAACCCAGATTGCGATGAATATTTCGATCTATTACACAGAAAGAATTAAATTTCTGATTCAATCAAGAAATTCACCCAATCAGACAAAATATTGTTTGCTTTAGGACCTATCACAAAATTTGTAAATTCAAACACGAAATTTTGCAAAAATTTAATTGAAAAAAAAAACAATATTTTTCCAATTAAAAAAATATGATATTGAATAAAAGTTTTGTTTGAATTTACAAATAATTTCAAACAAATATTTGTTTAAAACAGACAAAAATTTCACTGATTTTCTGGAATTTCTTCGTTTTATTGATTCAGTAAAAAATTTGTCTATTTTAAATAATATTTTTAAACAAAATTGGTATAGTACCAATAAAAAATATTTTTAATATAAAAACGTAAGAAAACAAAAGTAAGAAAATACAGAAAAAACTACAAATAAAAAAAGAAAATAGGAAAGTAATAAAAAATATTAAACAATGGTATTATCTTGTTATCAGACAATTCACATATTTTGAAAGACTTTGACAAAACCAAAACTACTTATATATAAAATATTTTTAACCAAATGAGAATTATTCAACACATCATAAAGACACACATGCAAACGAAATTACCCAATGTGACTAATATGCACATGATTACAACAAACACCCTTGTTTACTTGCTTGTGTTGTTTTTTTCCCCAAGTGTTGTATTAAAATAAAAATCAAACAAAAACATTAATAGAATCTACAAAAATATTTATAGAAAATTAAATTATTTTCAGACAATCGATTGTTTGAAAATATTTTAGCCATAATTCTTTCTGTGTACAAATAGAATGATAAAATCATATTTTGATGATGGGTATACAAATATTTGTTTTGGTATTAAACATTATATAGAATTTGTTTTTTTGAGCATATTTTTTTAAATTTTAAGAGTATATTTTTTGGTTTTGCAGCTTATTTTATTGTATAAAATTTACTATTAAATATAAAAGCCGTCGCTAGCCACTGACGGTGAAAACGGTTAAAAAAATACATGCTACATATAAAATTTAACCCTTTTTTATAATATATTATTTTAGCACTACCCTAAATGACATACAAACGCCCTTTTAAAGGTAACAATGCGACATTTAACCCCTATATTAGAACTTAGGTAATAAAATCTATACTAAACCATATAATACGAGTGCTAACACTTGATTCAGAATGTTTATGGAATTTCTAAAATTTTAGTTAATTCTTTAAAACCTGGGTTTATTCGCTGGCTTAGTCAAGATATACAGATTTTGTTGGTTTGTACCTGTTTTAGTTTCTCATAATTATGGCAGCTAATAAAAACATTAATCGCCACTAAATGAGCATAATTAAATGCTCTTTTACCAGGAACTATCACCAGCTTAATAAGCTGTGTCAGGCCCATTATAGTTTATGGTTTATTTTATATTCCTTATTGTTGTTGCTGTTACTTGGGCTAGTGACTAGCCGTTCTTTTTTGTAGCTGGTACCCGCCTTAAATACGCATATAATAGAGGTTTAATGCATTAAGTAGGAGAGAATGCACCACGTAACACACTACACAGGATGATTAATAGTTTTAATTTAGGCAACACATATTCACTTGTACGTACATAAGTATAAGCGAGTATGAGGTTTTTATGGTGCGTGGATTTAATTTAGTTCAAGTGGCTGTGTATGGCTGGCTGGCTGGCTGGCGTTAAAGACGATCACGATGATGACGTTGCACAGGTACCCGACGCCTAGACGTCAGTGTTTTGTGACGATCATAAAAGGTGTGGCATTAACACGATGAATTAATATTTTCGTGGAATTTCCAAAAAAATATACAAAAATTATATTGAAATGAAGTGAACTAATGTTGAATCTATGAGCTAAACTAGTAATTAAATAGAGTTATTGATAAATTATTTAATTGGAGCCCACAAAAATCAGTGTGTCTTATTACGAAACAATGGGATTATTAATCATTTCATAATAAAAATTATGTAAATGGTGTCAATTTACATGTTTAATATGAAACGACTGATTTGGGTAAAAAATAAAAATTTCATTAAAGTCATAGTTTTTAATAAAAACTTTTACTAACGATTAAATATGTTTGTGTTTTTTGTATTAAAAGTAGCTTTTTGAAATAAAAGTTTAAAAATTTAACTTCTAGTTTGATACTTTAAAACAAAAGAATTAAGCAACGAACTTTATGTATTATTTTCTACTCAAATCAATCAATAGGGGTTTTAATTTGATTCCCAAGAATCAAGTAATTTACATTACTTCGAAATATTAAAGCCAAAACTCATATACAAAATTTATAGGCAAAACCATGAGTATGACAACCACGACTGGTGAGAGTCTTTAATATTTTTGGAAATTACTTTGGTTGCAGTGTCCTGTTATGCCATAAATTAAGGGGATTGGAGAAAAGGGATGTGCCACCTGCCATACAAAATAAAGATTTATTATCGTATATCTGGAGAACTATAATAGTGAGCTTCTCAAAACTTTGCATGAGTTACTTTGTTGCCATTGCACATAGTTGAGGTAGAAGTAGATGGTTCGAGATGGTTCATTACACAGGGCAGCAAACCACTACACAACTTTTTAAACCACTACACAATTTTGATGTATTGTGGCACCAGTAGCAAAAATATGGTACAAATTTTAAATTCTATGGAGAAGTTTTTTTTTTAAATTTTTTTTTTCTAAAATTTTGATTTTTTTTAGATGTTTCTCCACATAATTTATGATAACTAAAAAAGGATTAGTCCGATATTATTGAAGTAAACTTAATAAAGTTCCAATTTACATAATCTTTAATCTGTTTATATATTACGTTTTAATCGGCTCCGTAGTTTCGGAGTTATAATAACAAATTGCAGCAAAATATATATTTTTTACGTGAAAATAATAAATTTTTGTGTTTTAAAAAAATCATGAAAAATCGAAAACGGCAGAAATTGTTTACATTTATTGCTTTATCACAAAGCCACATGTAATAGCAACAAAATGAGATATCGATCATAAAAATCGATGGATTATTTTCGAATTTATTCACAATTAAATGAATTCGCTTATTTTCATAAAAATTTAAAATTTTTTTTTTTAAAAATATAGAATTCTAAAATTTTACCATTTTTGTACTTAGGTAACCATGATGAAGCCTTTTTTTGCTGTTGGCCTGGTGGGATACAGATGGAAGTAAAACAGAACACAAAATTGGCAATGTTTTTTAATTCCTTGGTAATTTATATATTTATTCTAATATATAAAGTTTTATGCCTAAAACCCACGTTATTCTATAATATAAAAATAATTTGCAAGCAGGAAACAGTAGCAATTGTTATTAAACAATTGCTGGATATAACAAAAATGCCAAAAAAGAAACGGAAACGAAAGATGTTATTGTTTAAAATTAAAATGGAATGTAAGTACTACAACTGTAATCACTTCCGAATTTTTAAAACAATTTTAAAAGTATTTAAAATCTAGCCACTAAAAACCACAATACTTCTAAACAATTCTACTAAAAACCACTCAATAATCCACTACACCAATAAATTATAATTTAGATAAAAAAAAAACAAACAACTGCTTAACAAAACAAACCTTTAATAACAAATAACAATCTTTTTGACAAAAAAAAATTTATTTATTTTTTTTATCAAATGACAATTGCGGTAAACCCAAATCCCATTTTAAAGCAAACGAAAATGACAAAGGTCTGTTTAAGGCAAAATGAAAACAAACTCTTTTGGAACTTGAAAGACAAACACTAAACTATTTACAACTTAAGATGACATATGCCGAACGGATCACACAATTGTACATATTTGAAGAGTGCATATGAGGACATACATATGTTACAATAGAGTGAAAAGAATCCTTTTATTGTGCTAAACTCTACGTATAAGGATAATAACAATTAAATAATCTGTTTCTTTACTATAGTCCTTAGAATGAAATAAAGAAGGAAGATAAACAAAATTTAAATTTTAAGTAATTTGTTGTCTTTAAGACATCATTCTTTCTTTCTTTCTATCTATAAGTGCATGTTAGTACATGTTTAGTATGCTATTATTGTGTTCATTGTTGTAAATTACATACTCCTTCTGCAGGTTAAGGATTTTAAGGGGTTTTTGTTTTCTATCTATTGTTTTGTTTGTTTGCAACAATATTCAATTCTTATCTCAAGTGCTGCTTGTATGTGATGTTGATTAGATTATTGAGAGATTTTATTTGTGTCTTTGTGGGAACTGTTTGAAAAAACAAGTTCATAATTGTTAATTCAATAATGAAAATTGTTGTGGACTGTTTAATAATCTTCTAGGTTATAGTAAAAGAATTGTATCCAAAACCTAGCTAAATTAGGAGAATTTACTATACATATATCACTACTGGCAAAACAATGTTCGAAATAATCAATTGATGAAATATTACATTTATATATCTTGATTAAATTCTATTGCTTTTTCTTAATTTTCTTTAAATTGATTCAAAACTCAGCAATAAGTAATACATATTCGAATACCATGTACATTCTGTCATGAAAATGTTAATAGTCAGCTCTGATCTTTTTTTTACAATTCTCTAGTGCAATGATCGGCCCTAATAGTAACCAGTAGCCGAACATGATCGTTTACTTTTATGTACAGAAAACGATTGTCAAACAAGTAAGGAAGTAGGTCGGTTAAGCCCGACTATATTATACCCTACACTAAATAAAAGAAAAAACTGGTTTCTTTTAAAATATCAATAATTTATATTTTTGAGTGATTTTCGGAAGTGGGCCTTATATGGGGGCTATGACCAATTATGAACCAATTACCATGAAATTAGGTCGTGTGCTTTATGTCTATATTAAAGTTGACTATATTGAATTTTGTGAGTATACCAACATTTTTAAGCGATTTATGCACGTTAAAGTGATTTTCGGAAGCGGGTCTATATGGGAGCTATGACTAATTATGGACCGATTGTAACAAAATTTGGTGACATGAATTTGGTATATATAAAACTTATTTGGAGCGAAACTTGTGTAGATACATATATAAATTAGACATTTATGACCGATAAAGTCCAATTTCGAGGGGACTTTGTATGGGGGCTAGGTGAAATAATGCACCGATTTCAGCCAGTTTCAATAGGCTTGGTCCTTGAGCCGAACAAGTAATATGTACCAAATTTGATCGAAATATCTTCAAAATTGCGACCTGTACTCTGCGCACAATGTTTACATGGACAGCCAGCCAACCAGACGGACGGACGGACATCGTTTAATCGACTCAGAAAGTGATTCTAAGTCGATCGGTATACTTTAAGGTGGGTGTTAGACTAATATTTTTGGGCGTTACAAACATCTGCACAAACGCATAATACCCTCCCCACTATGGTGGTGTAGGGTATAAATATGAGAGAATAACTCATGTCGCAAACCGAATTTTCTTTCACTTAACATAAAGAGTTACCTACCGACAACACACAGATCTATGATCTTTGATCTTTAATCACCGGACTTAATAGAAACCAGCAGCCGAACATGATCGTTAATTTGTTTCGGTTGTAGGTTACGAAAAGATTCAACACTCACACGAAATACTAGTCTTACAAATTACATTTTGTATTGTTAAATTTAAGCACAATACAAATTTTTGGTAAATCACCCCAGGAAAGCTTTAGTGTTCTAAGCTTTTCCAAAGCATTTAAAAATGCGGGAGTAAAAACCTTTCTTTAGGTTAAACAGGGACGATCTGACGTCCAACCCTTCAGATCACGCAGGCAAAGTTAACACAGGCTTTCCAATCTTTGGTCACCTAGGGCCGGGCTATATCAGAGGAGGTGCTTCACAGTCTCAGCCTCTCCTTCAATCATCATGACAACTTCTACAGAAGTAATTATATTGAAAATTCCATCTCCTAGCATATAAGTGATCTGTGATCACCGCAACCACATTATGTAGTCGATTTCATGGAATGTTTATCAGTGTTGAAGTTCGGTGGTAGCCACATTAAGACCATGTGGGCATTGTCGTCGCTTATTTATAGTAATCGTTTGCACGATGAGATCGGTGTACCAACCACTCTTCCAAGAGTGAGGTTCCCTTTTTGGCCAATAATCCGCAAAATAGGAACATTTTAGTATCGTCGTATCCAAAAGAGTCGGACAGAAGAACGTTCTAAAACACCATCTTAGATGTCGTGTAGACATCACTAAAATATTTCAGAGTGGCCTGAATATCAGTATAAATCTTTCTATTTGGTAAAACCTTAGCCAATTCGCGGTCCTACACACAGCAGATATCTCAGCCTAAGGAAAACTGCACTGGGTCGGTAGTCTAAAAGATACACGAATATCAGCCTCCACCGACTTCGAATCATCAGTGAAAATATAAAATGGATCTCCTGGAAGGATTGTATTCCAATAGCTTCAGCCGTGATCGAGAAAGGACCTGGAAAGGACCTTGAAATGTCCCTAAAGTTATCATTACTACAGTTGGTCTTCATATAGTAGAAGTTGAGCAGGTAGCATTTCCTAAAATAGTAAAAATTATCGTTCAATCGTAGGTCTTTAAATAATCCAATTTAACTTACAATCCAAGTTCTTAAAATAGCCAAAATTAAGATAAAATCTTGGGTCTTTATGCAGAATATATTGAGAAGGTCTTAGAATAGCCAAATTTAATCTTCAATTCTAGGTCTAATCGTGAGCCTTTACATAGAAGAATTTGGGTATCAAATGCTAGTCTTAAAATAGTCAAAATTAATTTTCAATCGCTGGTCTTAAAATTGTGCAAATTTATCTTCAATCTTGGACTTTTATTTAGTAAAAGCTGAACTTCTATCATAGGTCTTATAACATCCAAATTAACCTTCAATCGTAAGTCTTCAAATAGCCCAAGATAAACTTCAATCATGAGCCTTTATGGTTTTAAAATAGTCCATGTTAATGTTGATGTTAATGAGCTTCAAATGCTAGTCTTAAAATAGTAAAAATTAACCTTCAATCGTAACACAATTAAAATTTTCAATCTTGGATATTTATATAGTAGAGGTTAAGCTTCAATTCGAAGTTTTAAAATAGTCCAAGTTGAGCATTAAATTTGAAGAAAAATAAGCTCAATCTATGATCACTCTTATTTAATACCAAAAATCTATTTATACCCTACACCACAAATTCCGCTCCAAATAAGTTTTATATATACAAAATTCATGTCACCAAATTTTGTTACGATCGGTCCATAATTTATTAGACCCGTTTTCGAAAATCACTTTAACGTGCATAAATCTCTTAAAAATGTTGGTATACACACAAACTTCGACATAAATAACTTTCATAACAATCTTTAATAACTTCGAAAATACTGCGATTTTTGGGAAAATAAGCTCAATCCTCAAATATTTTGTAGACTAAACCGGGAAAACCGTTTCCTTCTTTTTTAAAATATGAATACAGATTTAAATCTTTTGAAACATATCTTTATACCAAAACATTTCCGCAAAATGTCGAACCGGGTTTGCTAGTTACATCATATATCTAACAATAAATATTTTACCACTGTAAAATAATAATGGCAACATAAAATTATCATCGCAATTATTAAAAATTCTAAAAGACAGCTGCAATTAACAACAATTTCCCTCCGATGATTGATCTTTTTGCAAATTTGAGCATAAATAATAGCAGCAAGTCTTAAACACAGTCGATTTAACACACATTTATGAATTACAAATCTATGAAATATGACAATGAAAATCTGAAAACATCCTGGCAAAATGAACAACAACTGCTGGTATTAAAATATTGATATTTAAACTGATAAATTTATGCTCTCATTTGAAAAGAGATCACAAGGTAAAACGATAATAAAGTGCAAAAAAAAAAAATCAATTCACAAACAACAACAACAGTTTAGCAAGATCAATTGAAGAGGAAAGAAATGCTGTAAAACAAAATGCAAAACAAGCGGCGGTATCGATTACAAAACGACTTCTGTTCTGTTTAAAGTGGACCGAAAGAAACACATTTTTTTTATTGTTGTTGTTCATACTTAGGTCAATTGCTGTCGTCTTCCACGAGTATTTTATTTGCCTTATTTCTTTTCGTTTTATTTATTTGTAATCGATATGCAGTGTTAACTTTAAGAGATTGTGAAAGATACGATCATCGCGGTGAAAAAAGACTTTGTTTAAGTATAAAGTAGACATTTTTTAAAAATAAAGAGGAGAATAAAAAGAAGAAGAAGGGATTTGGGAATGAATGATAATGAAAGAAAAGCATAGAATTTTAAATACATGGAACAAATAATGGAACATTTATGGGAGCTAAATAAGAAGGAGATGAGGAAAAAGAAGGTTAAAAGATGCCGTTCAACAGATAGTATTAAAATTTAAAATTAACAATCAATATTACGACTACATATAAATATATATTTCAACCTACATACATGAGAACACACATGTATGTAGTCTTTCTTTTTTTAAACAAGACGGGCGCCAATTTGAATCTTTAAGATCAACAGCATCAACAGCAACTTTAACTGCGATCAACAGCTAGCATCCCCATCAGCAAGTTGAAACAATTAGTGAATAAATTTTTAAATACATACAAGATATAAAAACGAAAATTATTGGTTGTGTTAAAACAGAAGCTAGAAAAGGTAGATTATACAAACATATAAAATGATAGAGTTAATTGCACTGTACAGGCGAATGAAATGTAAGCAACGATCATGGTCGACTTTGGGAAGCCTCTAATGATATTCAGTTGAGATCAAATAAGCAGATGAAAATATAAATTTGCTAATTGATTGATTTATCGAGCATAAAGCATATTTTTGATTGCTGAAGTTGAAAAAGTTTTTATAATGTAAGAAGACAGATCTGTGAAGATCGCGGTACCTAGATCTACAGTCTCTCTATTGTGACTGCTCTCGATTTGAAAGTAATTAAAAGACGAACTTGAAACACTGAGGCTCTGAGATCATTCCCACGGCACCTATTATAAAGTGCTTTTCCAATTTGAAAAAAAATTCAGCATGAAAATCGGTATATTCTATAATTATTTACGTAATTAATTTACGATCGTTTCTAATAAAGAGTCTTATATTTTGAAATATTTTTAACAAAATATTCTTATACCCTATATACCGATTGTAGGGTGCAATTGAAAACAAAATATAAAAAAAACATGAATAAGACAAGTGATAAATGCTGATTAGGGTTTTTAAAAACGATATTTATTGGAGTCTTGATAAAATTCCATCAATAACAACTTTGACTAACACCATTTACTAATCGTACTATTCAATACGAAAATCAAAACTAAAAGAAAAACCAAATCACAAAAATAATATAAAAATAAAAGTAGCACAGTAGATGTGGATGATGATGATGATGACGACGATCAATAAAAATAACTAGAATACATGTAACGAGAATAAAGTCGTGAGAAACCTTTAATACCCAGCAACACAAATACAGTAAAATTATATAGTCAGACTACAACAAACAAGATGCATAGATAAGCCACAATTAAAAATTCAAAATCCCAATAATACAATATAAAACATCTAGAATTTGAAAACAACTGACGATGATGAAGTATGCGACACCAAAGTAAAACATACAAAGAAACCCAAAAAATAATTCAAACATTTTTTTTTTTAAAACGGCAGCCAAATAATTTCCATAATTTCGTTAGCAATCATTATAGGTTTCAAAACCCAGAACCAACAACCAATACCAACCAACTACTTAATCGAATAATCAACACTCGTGATACTCCAACATTAAGAGTGATGAACACTTGTGTGCTTCTTCTCACTACCTCACAGACAGTCACTTCTAATCAAATACCGGAGGGCTGTCATATGTGATACTTTATGTTGGCGGCTATTGCTGCTGGATACTATGGTGGCAATGGGATTTGTTTTCTTTGGGATTTTGAGAAAAAAAAAAACAAACCATAATAAAAAAGCTGACAAAATACACTGGGAAATTATTTGTGGTTTGATTTTATTTATGAAAAATGTTCAAGAATGAATAAATACACTGAGAAAATAATAGGTCATTCGCTGAAAACTACTATTTTATTAATTTTTGTAGTTGAAAGCATATAGAATAGACGTTGAGCGGAAACTCTCCTGTCAAAGACCTAACTCAGTTGTCAGAAACTATCTGAAAACAAAACAAGTAAGAAAGTATGGTCGGTCAAGCTCGACCATATAATACCCTACACTAAGTAAAAGAGCAAAAACATTTTTCTTTTAAAATTTCAATAATTTATATCTTTGAGTGATTTTCGGAAGTGGGCCTTATATGGGGGCTATGACCAATTATGGACCGATCACCATGAAATTAGGTCGTGTGATTTATGTCTATATTAAAGTTAACTATGTTGAATTTTGTGTGTTTACCAACATTTTGAAGCGATTTATGCACGTTAAAGTGATTTTCGTAAGCGGGTCTATATGGGAGCTATGACTAATTATGGACCGATCGTAACAAAATTTGGTGACATGAATTTTGTGTATATAAAACTTATTTGGAGCGCAATTTGTGGAGATACATTTATAAATTAAACATTTATGACCGATAAAGTCCAATTTCGGAAGGACATTTGTATGGGGGCTAGGTGAAATAATGGACCGATTTCAGCCAGTTTGAATAGGCTTGGTCCTTGGGTCGAAAAAATAATTTCTACCAAATTTGATCGAAATATCTTCAAAATTGCGACCTATATTCTGCGCACAAAATTTACATGGCCAGCTCTATGGTTCCAACCATAGAGAAATACTCATAGAGCGGAAAGTAGAAAAAAACTCAAACAAAAAAGTTACACAAACGAGTATTGTTTTTGTTTTGTTGTAGTTTTTTACTAATACATTCTCGCTACTTAGGTTTTTGAAAACTGATTTAGGTTTTTGAAAAGAGAGTTTCCGATCTATGTGTATTTATCTAAGGTTGAAACATAAACTAAGATTTGGTATTTATACTTTATGGACCGAAATGTTGATAAAATTTAGTCTTTAGTGACATGAAAACTTAAGTACGTAAATCTTTGGCTAGATTTTGCATCCTTTATTAGAAGAATTTCTTTAAGTGCAGCCACCTGAAGTGCTGCTGATCGTATCAACAACGATTTTACCACAACATTAGATTTGTTGTTTCTTCTTATTGTATTTTAGATTTTTTTTAGCGCAGTAGACAAATGTTAAATAACAACCCGCTATTTACAGCTGTATTGCGATCATCGATCATTTTTTGATAGGATTTCTTTCTCGTTTTAAATACCAACCTTAGAAGAGGCACATAAACTTGCAAAATAAGAGATCTACAGAGTTTGTTAAATAAAAAACGAGTATGTTAGACATCTAGAGTTAGGTAATTATGGTGGTTTCTATATTTAAAAAGATTCAGTCTGGTTTTAGGATATTAAATAGTTTAAGATTTTATATGAAGACTTTGGCATTGCTATAAAAGCCTCTTTTATCTCATACACTTAAATGTTTAACTTGCAATTCTCTATAGTATTTAGCAAATGATCTCAACATTTGCCAGTCGTAAATATTCAATTATAAATCAAGCCAATTTGATATTGAGATGATGGCAAACAACATTTTTTTCCAAAGTTTTTTTTAATTTTTTGAAATTTTTTTTCGAATTGTTATTTTAAATTTTTATTTTTTTAAGTTTTTAAAATTTAAAATTTTTTTTTTTTAAATTTAAAAAAAAATTTTGGTTTTTATTTTTTGTGAAAAAAAAAATTCGGGTTAAAAAATATTTTTTTCGATTTTGACCCATTGTAGGTCCAACTTACTATGGTCTTATATACGTCGTTGCAAAAGGTGTTTGAAATGTCTATCATTAGATATGCATATTGTCTATATTAGTGACTTGGTAATCCAGATATAGGTCAAAAATAGAGGTTGTCCTGGTTTTTTTCTCATATCTCAGCCAATTGTTGACCGATTTTGCTGATTTTAAATAGGAAACTTCCCGAAAGCATGTCTGACAGAATTATTGAAGATTTGGATCCCGAAGATATCTGGGGTCTTCAGAAAATTGATTTCAACAGACAGACGGTCATGGCTTAATCGACTCCGCTATCTATAAGGATCCAGAATATATACATATACTTTATAGGGTCGGAAAATTATATTGTGGAAATTTCAAACAGAATGACAAACTTATATATACCCTTCTCACGAATGCGAAGGGTATAAAAAAGTGCCGCTGAAGAACACCGATTGCTTACCTAAGTTTATTTTTTTTATTTTTTTTATTTTCGAGTATTTTAATGGATCCTCTACATTCTGAGCCAATACATTTAAGCTAGATAGATTGATAGTGAAATTACTAATTCAAAGACCGCCAGTTAACACTTGGCGGTATGTTTGTGGTGATCTCATTTAGCCAATGGACTTCAGCCGTTATGCCATTCTTTAAACAACTAAGACAATTGGTATTAAAAATGAGCAGAAATAAATTCGTATATTTAGTGATCATGCAGTAATTCGCATCGAATTAATGCTGTCGTTTTCATACTGTGTGTCTCATTGGATACTGCCTACTCAATTTTTGACATATACTTTATGGTTAATAAAATGCGGCGCTACGATCAGAATTCAATTTATACGGCCGCTCATTATTGTAGTAGTGCAAGGTAGTCACCCTACCCTGCAGTACAGAGTTCCGAGCTTCTAAAAAACTGTTTAATATTATAATTTACTGCAATGCTAGCAGATCATTATATAGTTGATCAACGATACCCAGCAAAATATTGGTAATGACTTGCAATTACTAAACAACTAACTTTTCAATGACTACATCATAACGTCTGCATTACTTGGAAGTAGTTTGGTAATGATTGACATTTAATCATACAATTTTGGAGCTCTCTAATGTACATTTTGTTTACCAAATTCGTTTCCATTTCGTAGCTTTCTTTACTAATTGTTGTATGTTGGATTTTCATGAGAGCTTAAAATTCAGACTTTCAATGTTGGACATCATCAACATTTCATTGTGCCCATAAGCAACGACCTCTTTGAGTCCATAAAAGTTGCCATAGTAAAATGGCTAAATCAAATGATCAATTTATTTTCAAAATTGCGAAAAGATATTCATAAATATTTTCAAAAATCTAGTTTTTAAATTTTTAAATGGAAACTCCCATATATCCAAATTTTAATATGATGTTTAGTTTTACTATAATTCATTATTTTTTATTTGTTAATTATTATAGAATTTACCTTTTTTTACTTTAAAAATTTCAAATATCATATCATATCTACCACAAACTCACATGAATATTTGGTATTTTATGTCTATGTATGTGCAGCAGGGATGGACAATTTAGAGCTATAGTACTTTTTTCAATACTTTTGACATTAGAAGATATGACAGCTACTTTTTTATATAAGAACATTTCAAAAATATAGCCCAATTTAATATTTAGTTAAAATGGAATTGGTTTCTAGTTAAACTTACAAAAATATACTTTAAAATAAAAATTTAAAATTTTTTTTTTTATTTTGTTAAAAAATTTTCAAAATTTTTTTTTTCATTTATTAGTGAAAAACAAGTAAGAGAGCTATATTTGGCTGTGCCGAATCTTATATAGCCTTCACCAAATTATACTTCAAAATAAAAATTTTAAATATTTTTAGGTAAACAAAATTTATTTTTTTTTCCAAAGTGGTTTTTTAATTTTTTGGAAAACAATTTTTTTTCGAATTGATTTGTTAATTTTTTTAATTTTATAAATTTGTTTTTTTGTTTTTTTCCATTTTTTTTAATACTTAGCGAAAAAAACTTTTTATGAAAAAAAAAATTCGGGTTAAAAAATATTTGTTCCTATTTTGAACCATTGTAGGTCCAACTTACTATGGTCTTATATACGTCATTGCAAAGGTCTTTGAAATATCTATCATTAGATATCCATATTGTCTGTATTAATGACTCAGTAACCCAGATTTACAAGTAAGAAGTTACAAGTAAATGAGCAAAAACATTTTTCTTTTAAAATTTTAATAATTTATATTTTTGAGCGATTTCCGGAAGTGGGGTTATATGGGAGCTATGACCAATTATGGACCGATAACCTTGAAATTAGGTTGTGTGATTTATGTCTATATGAAAGTTATTTATGTTGAATTTTGTGTATATACCAACATTTTTAAGAGATTTATGCACGTTAAAGTGATTTTCGGAAGCGGGTCTATATGGGAGCTATGACTAATTATGGACCGATCGTAACAAAATTTGGTGACATGAATTTTGTATATATGAAACTTATTTGGAGCGAAATTTGTTTAGATACATATATAAATTAAACATTTATGGCCGATAAAGTCCAATTTCGAGAGGACATTTGTATGGGGGCTAGGTGAAATAATGAACCGATTTCAGCCAGTTTCAATAGGCTTTGTACTATGTACCAAATTTGATCGAAATATCTTCAAAATTGAGACCTGTACTCTGCGCACAAGGATGACATGGACAGCCAACCAGCCAACCAGCCAGCCAGCCAGACGGACGGACATCGTTTAATCTACTCAGAAAGTAGACCAATATTTTTGAGCGTTACAAACATCTGCACAAACGCATTATACCCTCCCCACTATGGTGGCGTAGGGTATAAAAATAGGTAAAAATTGATATTGTCCCGGGTTTTTCCTTATATCTCAGCCATTTGTGGACCAATTTTCTCGATTTTAAATAGCAACCGAGCTGGATGAATTCCGGAGATATTGATGTATGAATCGTGTATATTAGTTATTTGGGGGCTTTGGAAAGTTCAACAGACAGACATGGCTTAATCGAATCCACTATCTATAAGGATCCAGAATATATATAAATTAAAGGTCGGAAATGAAAAATATAGAAATTACAAACGGAATGACAAACTTACATATACCCTTCTCACGAAGGTAAAGGGTATAAAAAATTTGGTGGCCCAAAAAATTAAATTTTTTTTTTTTAACGTTAAAAAATTAAATATTTTACTGTCACATATTAATGAGTTTGATGGAAAATATTGTCTCAAAACGTGGCTTATTTGTATATTCGAAAAAAAGTAGCGGAATTTAAAAAGGGTCCATGTTAAGAAACTATTGTTTTAAATTCCTCGTTTGCTAAAAATCATAATTTTTTCGCAAAAATATCCAATACTGTTTTGGATTTGAAAGTTTATCTTATTGCTGAAATGTTTGTCATAGAAACACTGTTCACACATTATTTTTCATATGTTTTTTTAACAAAGTTTGCCTAAAATTAATTTTACACTTTTAATCTCAAACAAGTATTCTCTTTCTTTAAAGTTTAAAAACATTTCAAAGTTTTAAATTCCCATGCCTGATGTATAGTACACGCATGCTGCATGCATGTATGTATGTAGGTATCTGTGTAGATATCGGTATTTAAAAAAACGAAAGAGATCTTTATCTGCATGTTTAACTCGTTTTGGCATTTAGTTAGCAGGCGCCTAAATCACATTGTTATCGCATTCAAAAATCTTTATGCTTTTAATTTTTTTGAAACAAAATAAAATAAACATTCTACTGCCACTTCATGTACCACTACCATCAAAGAGAAACTGAAGCTGTTGCCACAACCATGATCCTTTAACTCAGGCGAATTGATCATTTCCCATGGGTTTGGGTAATAACTGTGTGAGAATGAGTGTGTCATTTTAAATGAGTTTATAATATCATTTCATTATATTTTTCTTGCTTTTTATCGAAGATTTTTGACAAGAATTTAATAAATTACATACGGAGTTTCTATGTTTTGTTTTTTTTTAGCTGTAGACTCAAGGGTTTTCGAGCATCAAGCACTCACTCATTTTTAAATTGTCTATTAGATATTGTAGTTTGTTTTTTTGTTTGTTTTGTGAAGGGGCCAACTAATTATAGTGATGGTTTGAAGACGAAGTGGAAACCTGCTATTACAGGTGACAACAGTTTCTTGTTTTGGCTCTGTTTTGTGGAATATTCAAACATGATTTATGATTGTGTTGACTTATGTTTGTTATAAATTATACAATCTATCTAATTTGGTATTATGTCTATCTATCTATCTATGTATCTGTCTATACACACATATTCATACATACATATATATTTTATATTTATTTTGTAGCTTCAGGTTAAATTTAATAAGTTTGTTAATTTGATTTTAGACAAAAACATACAATACTACATACACTTGTTTTAGCGATATTTTTGTATAAATTTGTTTTTGTTTCAGATTGAAGTTTTCGATAAATTTTAGTCATAAATCATGGAATTAGAAAAGATCTTCTATGTTTTAATTAAAACAAATTTGGGGTTTTTCTTGATTACAGTTTTATGCAGGTTGTCAAAAATGTTTTTTTTTTATATTTTATTTTGGAGAACGGCTGAGAGAGCAGTTTAAAGCGGAAATTAACGCTATAAACATAAAACAGATTTTGATTTGATCTTTATGAATATTTATATTAATAAAATTAAGGTTTTTTTTCGTAGAATTTATATGATGGAGTGAGATGTATTTTGTAAACCCAACACTTTAATGTCTTTATTAAACTTTTAAAACATTTTTACAATATTATTTATGGTTACAGGGCACAACTATTTAATGCTTTAATAAGATGTAGATTTTTATGTGAAAATGTTTAGTATTGTTAAAGTATTTTAGATAATTTTTACTAA
The DNA here is from genome assembly GCF_958450345.1 of Calliphora vicina. NCBI lineage: Eukaryota > Metazoa > Arthropoda > Insecta > Diptera > Calliphoridae > Calliphora > Calliphora vicina. The sequence goes on along the minus strand of NC_088782.1, from coordinate 33,596,121 downwards.
TATTTCAATTGTCCAAAGATATCATTTATAAAAGACAAATGTCAACCTTTTAACTGAATCATTAAATATTCAAGCCTAAATCAAAGCGATTTAGTTTAGAATGTCACCTGAGTTAACTACTTATTCTTCAGATAATTTGTAGGTGTTGGTACAAAGCGCGAGTGATACATGGCTTAAATTTTTAAAGATTTTGTGTTATTTATATGAAGAAAACATTCATTACGTCCTGTCAATAATTGAAATTTTAAAAAATTTAATTAAAAATTCCCTTAACCTAATAATTTAATAAAGATTTTCTATTATTTACATAGAAATTACGTTGTTTACATTATGTAAACAATTGAAATTTCAATAAAATTCCAAAAAATTACTGAGTTTTTGTAATCTGTTGAAAATTTTATATTATTTACATATAAAATACATTGTTTACATCAAGTCAACAATTAAAATTTCTAGTAAAATTAAAGAAATTTCTTGAAAATTTTTAAATTTTGGTAGATTTTCTATTAATTACACCTAAAATACATTTTTTTACACTATGTAAACAATTGATTCACTCTGTACATTGAGAAAAATTAATAAATTTTTTTAGTAAGAGAAGTGTACATGTGTACAATTGAAATTTTTAGTAATTTGAAGCACACTTTTAAATTTCTTATGTTTTTAGAAGATTTTACATTATTTGCAAGTAAAATACAGTGTTCACATAATGCCAGCAATTAATACAAATAAGTAGACTGAACAAATATTTCAAAAGTTCTTTAATTTGAAGAAGATTTTCCATTATTTACATGAATTTACATTATGTAAAGAATTGAAATTTTAAGTAAATTATACAAATTTCTGTAATTTATTAAAGATTTCATATCATTTATATGTAAAATTAATTCTTTACATCATGTCAAATATTAAAATTGTCAGTAAAATTAAAAAACATCTAGAAAAGTTTTAATTTTTGAACTATTTTCTATTAATTACATCCAAAATATATTGTTTACATGAAAAGTATTTTGTAGACTGAAGACAATAAATATATTTATTAATTGAGGAGAAGATTTTATATTATTTACACGAAAAAAACAATGGTTTACATAATGTCAACAATTAATTTATTTAGAAGAAAATTTCTAAATTTCTTTAATTTGAAATATATTTATTATTATTTACATGAATTTACATTATGTAAACAATTGAAATTTTAAGTAAATTAATGAAAATTATCTAAATTTCTGTAATTTATTAAAGATTTCATATTATTTACATGTAATATGAATTCTTTACATCATGTCAACAATTAATATTTCCAGTAAAATTAATGAAATTTCTTAAAAAGTTTTAGTTTTTGAGCTATTTTCTATTAATTACATCGTAAATATATTGTTTACACGGTGTAAACAATTGATTTATTCTGTATATTGAAAACAATTAATAAATTTATTAATTTAAGAGAAGTTTTTCTATTATTTACACGAAAAATACATTGTTTACATATTGTCAACAATTAATTCATTCAGTAGAGTGAAAAAAAATTTTGAATTTTCTTTAATTCGATGAAGATTTTCCATTATTTACATGAATTTACATTAAGTAAACAATTGAATTTTTAAGTAAATTAACAAAAAATTATCTAGATTTCTGTAATTTATTAAAGAATTCATATTATTTATATGTAAATGAACTTTACATTATGTCAACAATTAAAATTACCAGTAAAATTAAAGAAATTTTTTCAAAAGTTTAAATTTTGTGTCTATTTTCTATAAATTACACCCTAATTACATTGTTTACACGGTGTAAATAATTGATTTATTCTGCAGATTGAAGACAATTAATATATTTATTAATTTCAGAGAAGATTTGATATTATTTACACGAAAAATACATTGTTTACATAATGTCAACAATTGAAATTTTTAGTAAGTTGAGGAAAATTTCTAAATTTGTCAAGTTTTTAATAGATTTCATATTATTTGCAAGTAAAATACATTGTTTACATGATGTCAACAAATTGATTTATTTACCAGATTGATGAAAATGTCTAAATTTCTTTGATTTATAGAAGATTTTATATTATTTACATGTAAAACACTTTTTTTTACTTCATGTCAACATTTAAAATTTCTACTAAAATCAAAGAAATTCCTTGAAAATGTTAAGTTCTTGTAAGATTGTCTACTGATTACACTTAATTACATGTAAAATACAAGGTTTATTATGCAGAATGAAATGAAAATCAATAAATTTCTTCAATTTACAGAAGATGTTGTATTATTTACATGGCAAATACATTGTTTACATCATGTCAACAATTGAAATTGTTAGTCATGTGTGAAAATTTTTAAATTTCTTTAATCTATAGAAGATTTTATATTATTTACATGTAAAATACATTGTTTACATAATGTCAACAATTGAATAGTGAAATGATAGAAAATGTGTGAAAATTGTTAATTTTCTTTAATTTAAAGAAGATATTGTATTTTTTACATATAAAATACATTGTTTACATAATGTCAACAATTAAAGTTTTGTGTAAAATGAAAGAAAAGTTCTGACAATTTTTATATTTCTTTAATTTGTAGAATATTTTTTTGTTATTATACTGAAAATACATTGTTTACATTAAAAATACATTAAAAACAGTTTATAAAATTCGTTTTTTTTTTTGAAGACTTATGTAAAAATGGAAATGAGAAAAGTCGAATTATTTTGACATCATGGAATCACGAGTTACATAAACGTAACTTACCACTTGTGGTGAATATTATAAAAAATCCACGATTCTTAACTAAAGTAACGACCAACATTAAGTTTTGAAATCTATAGGCAATGTCTCCAATTGTGATTGAGTTCTAAAGTTTATATACTTATATTACATACGTAATGAAATTTATTGCAGTTAATTTTTTAATACGACATCAGATACTGCATTATAAAACATCTATATCGAATGTGTCTAGACTGAATAGATGCTGGATAGAAAAAGCTACACTTGAGTCATCACTTAAACTGGATCTATAAATTAAAAAAAACATCAAATATTTTGTCATGCCATTTAATTATGAAAACAATAGTTTGTTTATCACACGAAATATAAATGACACTTTAATAACCCATCTATTAATAATAAAAATAGAAGAATAAACAGTCTAAACAAGCTCATCAAAATGTATAAAGAAAAACACATATAAATAACCAGCATAAATAAACCCCATTCAACAAATCCATCATCAGCCATAAATTAAGGAAAACAAATCGAAAATATTAAAATCTTATGAGATACTCTTCTCAATAGATAGAAAGAAATAAATGAATTTTTAAATGTTTAATGACATGAAAACAACAATAATAATAATAAAAAGTCATTATAATTCCATAAAATAAAAAGAAACACAAAAACCAAAAAGATCTGAAAATAATTAAATTTAGAAGAAATAAACAAATAATCCAAATGATCCATGACCCCAACCAACCATCATAGTCATCATAGCAGTGTGATGGATTCACCAGTATAACTAAACACAAGTAAATACACTTGTTGTTTTATTGATCTATGAAATATTGAATATCGCATCCGATACCTGTTGCTTGTTTGTTTTTTATGTGAATTTAAAATATTTTATTTGATTGTTTGTCTGTACCTTTAATTATGATGCATCTTTTAAATCATTCACAAGACAAAATGTATTAAAAGCAGAAAAAAATTCAAAATGTTTATTTTGATTGATGTCCTTTTGTGAAATTTAAGACACCTTTTTCCCTCGTTTTTATGAGAAAATGTATCATAAAATTTAAGATTTGTTATTGTTGTTAATAATGCTGGGGCAATAATTTCAATATAAATTTGGTATGATAATTGTTGCTTTTCGGTTTTTGGTTGCTCTTATTTTGAGATTTTTGTCTTTTTATTTCGAATTTGTTTAAAGGTTGTGAAAATCAGCAGGAGGTTTCTTGGCGCCACTGAAACACGCATGATCACATGATTTCAGTTTTGTTTACCCTTTATTATTTTTAATATTTTTTTTTTTGGTATTTTGTGAAATTTTTAGGAAATTATACATTTGACATGATCATTTAAGGCGTTTCTGACAACTATGCAAGTAGGTTGCTGCTGTGTAGCAAGATTTTTGGGGGAATTAAAATGAAACTTTATTTGAATTTAATGTTCGTTTATATTATTTTTTGCGTCCAGGGGATAACCTCTAGTCCTGCAGAGTTTTGTGTTGGTAAATAGAAGTAGTGTTTCGAAAGTCAAAGAAAATATTTTCGACATATACATACTACATACGATATGGCTGAAGAAAGAATTTTCATAAACTATAAAAAATATTAACTTCTGGAATAAGGAGTTTGCCTTGATCTAATACAGGTATCGAGGACTAGATCCTTGGGTACAGCCTATTTCTATAACTTTGTGCCAACAAAGCATCATATGAGGTAGTTTTGCTTTACTTCTGTAATTTGGAAAAGAGTACCGTTGAAGCACGCCAATTGCTCACCAAAGCTTATGGTGAATGTGTTCCACCGGTTTCAACGCGCGAAAGATCGTTTGTTCGGTTCAGAATTGATAATTTTGACACTGAAGACAAAGATCTCCCAGGCCAGTCCAAGGAGACCAAGAATTGGAGGCACTACTCCATGAAGATTGCTGTTAAACTAAACAAGAGCTTGGAAAATCATTGAGAGCTACTCAAGGAGCAATTTCAAAACTTTTGCAAGCATCAGGATTCATCCAAAAGCAGGGAAATTGGGTACCATACGAATTGAATATGAGAAACCTTAAAAAACGATTTTGTAATGAAATGCTGCCTGAACGCTATAAAAGAAAATAGTTTTTGCACAGAATCATTACTTCCGATGAAAAATTGATCCATTACGATAACCCGAAGCTTAAGAGGTCGAATTAAAACCAACGCCAAATATTTATGACTAAGGAATGCTCTGTATTTTGTGGGATCAAAAATGTCATAAATGGCGCGACCATCACAGGGAACCTGTACCGAATGCAACTGATTCATTTAAATCGAGCATTGGCCATCATGGCAATGCCATATGTTGAAATATCTGTCAAAAACTATTTAGAAAGAAGTGGTTGGGTAGTTTTGCCTCACCCGCCTTATAGTCCAGGGGCCTATTTCACTAAGCTACAAGTTCACAATTACAAGTGTTTTTGCCTGTAAAATTGTGAACTTGTGAATAATTGTGTTTCATCAAAATACAATTACAAGTTTGTAGCTACAAGTGAATTTTACAAGTCACAAGTCTACAAGTCATACTTCTACAAGTGGTTTTGTTTCACTAAACTAAATTTGCACTTCTAAACTTGTAGAATTGTAGAAAAAAAGCTTAGGGTCGACGGAGACCCTCTGAAAAATTTTTACAAGTTACAAGTGAATTATAAATTGAAATAAAATTTGGTTTTTAACTATTTTTTAATAAAAACTAGTTAAAATAAATACAAAATCCTAAAATTTTAATATTAATTAGCATTTGGTTACCTTAATATAGAAAGGCCCTAACTCGTGTTTTTTTATGTCGAAATTTGTTTGCTAAATGTGATATATGAGTGGACCATTTATCAAATAATCGAAAATCTGGGCTTATAAAAAACACGAGTTAAGTCCTTTCTATATTAAAGTGACGATTTATTTATTTTGTTTATTTTTAAATAGGTTTCATATATACAGAAGTTATGCCAGCTAATTTTAAGGCGATTGATGTAGGGTATCATATGGTCGGGCTTCAACGACTATACTTTCTTACTTTTTTTTTTTTTTGCTTTTGGGAATAGCCACTTTGGAAATCTAAACATATGTAGACAATTCTAAATTAGTACCCAAAATTGCAAAAGTATTTATTTTTATCAGTCCCCGCATTGGGTATAAACAAGTAAGAGAGCTATATTCGGCTGTGCCGAATCTTATATACCCTTCACCAAATTATACTTCAAAATACAAATTTTAAATATTTTTAATTAAAAAAAATTTGTTGTTTTTTTAATTTTTTGGAAAAAATTATTTTTCGATTTTTTTTTTTAAATTTTAAATTTTTTTTTGTTTTTTAAATTTGAAAATTTTTTTTTTGTTTTTTAAATTTTTTTTGGTGAAAAAAAATTCGGGTTAAAAAATATTTTTTATATAAGAAATATTATTGAAATATGTTATATTGCGTTTTTATAGGATATTTTAGCATTTTGAGTAATAATAAATAAGAATTGTAAAATTAATATCACAAGAACTTGTAATTGTAGAAATTGTAGTTTACAAGTGCAAAAAGCTACAAGTGTTGTGAAAATTTTAATGAAACACAATTCATTAGCTCTTGTAAGAATTGGACTTGTAATTGTAACTTGTAAACTTGTAGAATTGTAGTTTAGTGAAATAGGCCCCTGACCTTGCCATGCCTGACAATTTGTTTCGATCAAATGCAGAACGGTCTCTCCCAATTTGGCTTGATTCATTCTTCGCCTCGAAAGATGAGCAGTTCTTTTGGAGCGGAATCTATATGTTGCCAGAAAGATGGGAAAGATAACAATGGTCAATTCTTTGAATATATTTATATCGTACAAATGTCTCAAAATAAAATCTAAAAATTTAAAAAAATGCGAATTTTTAAGTCATACAGTGGGATATTTTTGAATGAAATTAATCGACAGAAATCACGTCAGTTTTATCTGCACTGCAAAACAACCCGTGTCTCACTCGGCCAAAGATCGACAGCTCAGAGACAGCAGAATCAATGGATTTTTTCTGTCAAGAACAAAAACACGACTCTTTCCGATAGGTAAACTACATATTTTCCAAAATCTGTCACCCTTGAAAGCAGTTAAGTAAAGTGTTGAATTCTCATTAGCTTCGAAAGTACAGAAATAATTTTGGGAGTTATTAGCCCTTCCCTTGTTCTTAATAAAACAATCGAATTTAATGCAATAAGTGGATGGAACCAAAGGGCAAAGAGAGAAGGTCTTAACAAGTCAAGAAACCTCAGCCTTCTGTGTCTCGTCGAGTCTAGGACGAGAGCATGGTTACACGTTTTTTACAAGCTACATGATAGCTCGAAAAGTTGCATGAAAACTGACTAATGTCGATGTCGGGATCACTTTGGAATTTGGATGATATGCGTATACATTCGACAGCGGAACTCATATGGGTTCCTCAACGTATTGATAATGATGGCATTGCGGATGCACTGGTAAATGAAGGTACAATATTGCATGATGTGACCGGTATATACAAGTTCATCTATAATAATTGACTCAGGAGAGATGATTTAATATGTCTACTATACATTATTATCAAGATTGGACTCAATTTGAACAGGATAATTCTTGCATTTCATTAGGAAGAACTCAGTTATACAACGATGGCAACGATCATTGGGCATTTTAAGTTAAGGAATCGTGAGAGATGTCTTGAACTATGTATTCTATAGAACTTGTCAGATTATAAGGCCAATTAAAACTTATCTTCTTTTATCGGTTTAGTTCAGATAAATGCATTCAATGAATCAGAAAACCTACCGGAACTAAAACTCGATCTCTTTGGGTTGAAGAGCGTTTGATTCACTTTTATCAGGTGTGACTAACTAACAAATAATTCCTCCAAAATGAAATTGTCTGTAGTAACTTTATTAGAAAGAACAAACATTATGGGATACGATTTCATTCGACTGGATTTGCTATAGCGCGGATCTTGTTGACATTTTCTCCCTATCTCACGAAGAGTTGGACGATATTTAGCATAAGATTCTGAATTGTTTCTGTTTCATACCCCATAAAAAATTGAGTAAAACTCAGATACTAGGAGACCAATTGATGATAGCCAAACCGTAACTAAAATATCAAATTGTTTGATGTGAAATCATA